>NC_137823.1:23174657-23374657 GCF_963921795.1 Nannobrachium achirus | reverse complement strand
CTGTACTCTGTCAACTACTCTGAGCCACCCCACTCTTAACTGGTGAGTAGCGGTGAGGTGAGTCTGATAGGGAAGTCTAAGCAGGACCCTAATTAGTTTATTTTGGGCTGTTTGTAGTTTAGTTTTCAGGGCTTGTGGGGCGTCACAATACCATACGTGGACTCCGTAGTCAAAGAGGGGCTGGATTATTGCACCAGCTATGGTCTTCAGTGTGTTGGAATTGACCATCGGGGCGATCCTCTGTAGGAAACGAGTTCGTTGGTTGATTTTATTTATTACTTTAGAAGTCATCTTTTCACTGGAAAGATTAGCTTCAAGGATACATCCTAAGTAAGAGATTTCGTTTTTTCGTGTTATGACCTTGTCACCCACTTTGATTGTGAAGTTATCAACTTTTTTGAGGTTATGATTTGATCCAAAGAGGATGGACTCTGTTTTACCCAGGTGAATTGATAATTTGTTGTCGTTAAGCCATGTGCAGATCTTACTTAGTTCAGAGTTAAGTGTCTTCTCAACCTGCAAGTGGTCCTTGCCCGAGACTAGGAGAGCCGAGTCATCCGCGAACAGGAACAGGTTGCAGTCACAAGCAGATGCCATGTCGTTCACGTATATTAGGAACAACAGAGGTCCCAGTATGCTACCTTGAGGAACACCACAGTTTACCGGGAGGGGGGGGGACAGGGTACCGTTAATCTCCACCACCTGTTCCCTCCCCACCAGGTAAGACTGCATCCACCTCACTGCTGCGCTGTCAAGACCGATGGTAGAATTGATTACTATTGCTGTGTTGATATGTACACTTTTGTTTGGCACTGCTTTGTTAAGTTGTGCTTTGAGTATTGCTTTTCATGTGTGACGTGACACTTATGTGTGTTGAATGTTTCTTGAGGCATGTTTTCACTACAGTTCCGGAATTTTTCCTGCAAAATAATTAGCATAATCATTTTCAACTTGCCGGGAGTTTTGTTTTTTGGGTGTTTTCACATGAGCAAAAATGCTGGCATCGCCATAAAATACATCGTTTTCACTACTAAACCGTCACGGAATGAAAATCCGTGTTGCCAGACTTTGCGAGAGAAATAAGCAACCAGGTGTACGAAAATAAGCCCCAAAAAGTGATATTATCTAGGCCACAAAAGCAATTTAAAACTATAAGCATCGCCACATCAGCTACTTGACAATTACCGATCTAAAAGATCACAACAAATAAAAAGCAGCCAGAAACGATCAATACATAGGCCTACAAGCAACTTTACGGAAATCAAGACCATAGTCGCTTATAATTAGCAAACATGGCAACCAGTGCTTACCACACCGTCTGCGTCTGGACGCTTGATCGCTTGCTAAAGCAGCAGCGAGTCACGTCTGTTCGTCTCTCCTTTTCTCTCTCACCAATGGATTTAACAAGTTACGCTCTTTGAGTTGGTAGCTTCCAACTTTCATCACAGCATAGGCCAAATGAGCGCATTGTGTCTCACTCAGACAAAAAATAGGCTATAGCACCGTAAAAAAAGTTGGTAAAGATTCCAGCTTTTATCACATTACGAGCGCATCGCGCTCCTGTCTCCAGAGCGGACTTGTATCAAAACCCACACAGCTTAATTACAAATAGGCTATAGAATAATTTTGAACCATGCATTGATCTAGCATTACGCTTGCATTTCTCGAGTCTGTCTTCTGTGTTTGGCTGGCTTACATAACATTCGAATGCAATATGGATTCTGAAGCTTTCAATCCCAATTACAATGCTTTAACTGTTAATATTGGCTCCTTGCGTGCACCTGCTTGTCCGAAAAAAGTAAAAATCACGGTATGCCGCTTTCACTGTGGGGATATTTCTATTCTGCCGGGACTTTAGGCAAAAATTACTAGGTATTTTCCCGTCACGTTTGGGACACCAAAACTCACGGAAGACAAAATAAGTGGCCGTTTTCACATGGCGTGAATTTCAAAATTGCCGTCATTTTGGAAAAAACTTCCAGAAGTTTGACTCAGTGAAAACGGGGCTTTGGACACTTTGTGTATATATTCTTCTTTTATTGTGACAGCTTTTTGACACTTTATTTATATTCTTCTTTTATTGTGCCTTGCTTTTTGGAGCGGTGAAAGCGCTCCCAATAGACAGGTATGTCCGTGGGTATGTCCGTGGGTGGGTGGGTGGGTGGCTGGGTGGCTGGCTGGCCGTGTCAGTAGCCTGGCAATACCTTGAGTGGCCACACACAACACACTAGTTAAAGGAGGGGCGCTGTTTTGTGCAGGCCAGGCACACTCACCACTCACTCACAGGCACAGTTTACTCACTCACTCACTCACATAGGGTACAGCTGCTCAAATTCACCGCTCCACTTCGAACCGAGGTTTGATTTTTTTGACAGTACACAACAATACTTTTTTTTACTTCCTTGTAACTTGTAACCTTAAACTGCTGTGCTGCCTCTGGGCAACTGATTTCCCCTGTGGGATAATAAAGGTATATCTATCTATCTATCTACCTCATCAAAGATCAAACCCTGGATATCCATACATGGAGACGACTGAATCTTAAGCCCATATCTGGGAATGCCCATACAATAGAATCCCTTTTATGCCATCAATACCAGTAAGACTCCCTAATCGGGAGATAAGCGACTGTCACGTCTCATACACAAACTTTAGATGGCAATCGTAGCCAATCAGGAGGGAATATGGGAAATGGTACAGATCCATATTGATGACATGACTTTAGAGATACTGTGTAGCGCTTTGCGTGATTTTAGGCCAAAATCTGTTGGAGCAGTGTCAAAAAATGTGTTTTGCAAAAATCGGCCTGATGGTGGTGCTAGAAGAGAGTCATGTGAGAAATCAGGGGCGGAGGTTGTGATTTGCCATCCAAGGAGTGTATGTGCAAAGTTTGGTGTGGATAGGGGCAACGGTGCCGGAGATAAGAGTAGGGGCAAAAGTGTGACGTTACGTTACGGACAGATGGACAGCCGGTGGAGCTTTTCATAGTAACTTGCGACCTGACGGTCGTTATTAAGTCCATATCTGGGAATGCCCATATATGGACATATTGTGTCAGTTTAACCAGTGTGTTACCGTGACACAAGTCACACTTGAAAATGTATTACGTCCTTGTCACTTTTATGCCCATATATGGAGATCCCTGCCCTCTACATCTGATTCCCAGATGATGCCCTGTTGGGGCAACCATACTAATAGAATCCCTTTTATGCCATCAATATTATGCCCATATCTGGGAATGGACATATTGTGTCAGTTTAACCAGTCCAACTTAAACAACCAACCGCAACTCGAATCACACTTGCAAATGAATTCCGTCCCGTGCAAATTCCGTCCTGCACACCCCCTTTAGGGCGAGGTCACCTTTCACCCCCGTCTTACTGGTAAGAATGTCTGTGGCTCTGTCTCAAAAGGCAGTTCTGAAACCTGCCTATCAGTCACGTACGTGATGGATGGGGGAAGGCAGGTACGTGCTCAGCTAGATCCCAGAGGAGCTTGAGCCATTGCCCTCAAAGTCAAATGTGTCATTTTTTTCTACCGGGTGTTAATTGTATTATTTCCTTTCTTTATTAGTTATTGAAATTCTATCAGACATAAAGCGGGGCATGCATGGCGGTATATCCCTGGGAAAAATACACCTCATCAACTTTGATTGATTGATTGATCCACAGATGGGAAAAGGAGGGGCCAAGGACAGAGCCCAGGGGGACCCCGTTCAACAAAGTGTATACACGTATATACGCAGCATTTAAGTCGTATTGAATGTTGCATATTGCGATTTGAATTTGGACAGCGCTCGCTGCTGAGTGCTTGCAGAGAAAAGCTGACAGCTGACAAAGTGTGTCACAGGACCTGCAAAAAATGATTAGCCCCGGGCCTGCAGGGGTGAACGTGTTGTAGACGGAGTGAGCTCAGCTGACGTGCACTCATTCAGCTCACCCTCTGGGTTCTGAAGGAGAGAGAAGTCGAGGATCCATCCAAACCAAACTAGGTCAGCACCAAAGTACAGCTGTAGTTATGTAGTGTAATATCCACCAACAGGTGGGGTAACCTTGTGTTGAAAGCAGTGGTGGAAAAATACTATATAGTATCTAAGTCAGGGGTCTTCAACAGGGTTAGAGTTACTACAGGGGGGCCACCAAATCCTTGTGTGATAGGATAATTATTTTAAATTAACAACTTGAACCCTCGCATCCCTATTCCGCAGAGAACCTTAGCTAAAAATAGCAGATTTACAAGCTCTCAACGCCTCACTCTGCGAGGCGTTGAGAGCTTGTAGATCGGCTATTTTCGGCAAATAGGTTTGGTGTAGAGTTAAAAAAAAAGAGCAGACCAAGTACATAGTGAAAGGTCAAGTTTACAAAATATCGACGATTTAAGTGGTTAGATACACATTAACATGAATCCAACATAGACTGATGACAGTGCTGTAAAACAAGTCTATGAATCTATGAAATCGATGAAAATCTGCATCACACATTTATACAATATGTAGAGGGGGTCCCTGCTTCATCTCTCTCTCTCAGCTAAGAGGTCCTTGGCCTGAAAACGTTGAAGACCCCTGCTATAAGTAAAAGTCGGGTATTCAAAATTTACTTGAGTAAAGGTACAAATGTATTGGTGTCAAAATGTACTTATTATGCAGAAAGTTTTCAAATGTACTGTTTATCTACAGTACAAGCTCAAACCCACAAGCTTAAACCCTACGTACGTGTGTACACTTGTACTTAAGTACGGTACTTGAGTAAATGTATTTTACACCACTGGTTGAAAGCTCATGAAAACTTGATTTGTTAGCCAATATCTAAGTGCTTGGCTCAGCTAGAGAGACTGGCGAGAGTCAATCAGCCTTGGTCGCTGAAACTGGGCGGAAACAATTTGGAGATTTAAAAATAACAATAACTGCATTGCAGTACCAACACACATACTTTAGGCAGTTTAGGGCGGTGGATTCATATTTGGGATGGTGTCAGGATTGGTTTTCCAAAGCAGCGGCTTAGCGTTGGATCTCTCCACTATTCTAGCAACTATTTAGATTTAGATGTCACCAGATACATCAGTGTGTATAGGCAGGGATCTCTTAATGTCTGGGCTACACAAGACTAAACTAGAAATCAAATAATAGCATGGCATGAGTTTTACTGCCCTCTAGGTGTTTGAATAGAAGAGCAAGCAAGGTGTCAGTAGGCTAGTATAAAAGTCTGGGTTTCCGAGGCTAGTAGGCTAGTGTCAGGTACATGCACTGCCCTACAAAGTGTGGTAATTATGCAAAGTAAAGAAATATGTGATTCAAGTGTTTCAACTGGCCAGACAAATGGGTTATCAGCATTATGTGTGATGTTGCACTGCAATGTATTAATGAGTGATATTTCAACAATTGTACATTTTGGATGTTCAAGGTTTAACCTTAGCGGCTGATTTGACCTTTGATCCAAATAAATATCTCAGTTTTGATCAGAAATAGCGGCTGATTTGACCTTTGATCCAAATATATAACTCAGTTCTGATCAGAAATGTGTAGTTACTCTGCTATCCTGCCTTGTGGAGCAGCACAACCCGCCCAGCCCTATAACACTGTATACACAGTATGCAAACTGAAACGGATCAAAGAGCTGTGCTTTTTCTTTTTTACCCTCTCAAAGATGTTTTCCGGGTCCGTTTGGGTCTGCCTCCCTTTCAGTGTCTCTTTGTTGTTTTGCTCTCTGACTTTTTATACCTCTCTGTTCTTCTCTTCCTGCGTCACTCTTTTTTTCTTTCACTTTACTCGCTTTTGTCCAACCTCCCTTCCTTTCCCGTCTCCCTCTAGCTCTGTCTCATCTTTTCTCCCCTCCCTTTCATTCTCTCTTTGTTGCCTCTCTCCATGTCTTTTAATCGCTCTGTACAGTACCTTCCTTCCTCTTTGTTGTTCTTTCAGTCTCTGTCTGCCCCCCCCCTCTCTCTCGCTCTCTCTTTCTGAATATGCCTCACGTGCACCAATTAAACCTTGAAATGATTCCCTCCTTTAAACTTTGAAACCACTACTAAGTCAACATTCCAAATCACACAATACTCCTCTTTTCTTTGCCCACGCATGCACGAGCTTGTCAGGACCAATTTGGCCAGGGGCTAAGAAACAACCCAATGGACAACTTAAAAAGCATTTTGTTATTTCCATAATAATTATCATAGACTAATAGCGTTCTTGCCGTGTGATTGTAACCTTTTGGGAACACGCCACAAAGAGCGCCTCCAACGTTTAATTCCCGCTAATCGGTACATTCTGCTATCTCATTATTCATACTGACCCTCAAGTCACGAACAGCACCTGAAGTCGATAATTCATTTTCTGAAAACATCGCCTCCCCCCACCACACGCGTACACACGCGCACGCACGCACACATATATAATTGGTGCTGTCCTACTGCAGTCCAGACTTGTGTGTGTAGGCAGTCTCCGGCTAAGCTCTATTTGCCCTCATTGTGTGTGTGTTTCTGTAGGCACACGTGTATGACTGTCAAAGTCATATACACATGCACACATGCACTGCATACGCACATTGAATTAACCACTTTAAACCCAGTCTAGTTCCCTCCACATTATGGTGGAACATTCGGTGAAAATAGCCTCTAATACATTAAATGTCTGAGAAGTACTAAAACGAGAGAGAGAGAGAGAGAGAGAGAGAGATTTGGAGATGGAGATGATGAAAGTGCTAAGAAAGGGCTTTACCATACCCCTTCATCCAACCTAAACAACATGCCTTCATCAACACACATGCGTACACACACACACACGCAGCAGAGATGGGCAGTATTTGAAATACATGTATTTGAAATACGGATTTGAAATCCTTTTTAGTATTTTGAAATACTATTTTGAAACACTTTCTTGTATTTGAAATACATATTTCAAAACACAAAAAAGTATTTCAAATGCGTATTTCAAATACATATATTTCAAATACTGCCCATCTCTGCGCACACGCACAATGCAAGCGCACACGTGCGCCTCCATCATAATGGACTCTGCTGGCTAAAGTCGTGGCGCCAAGTTCAGCGAGGGCACTCTGCCACACCGCAACCCCTTCACGAGAAGAAGGCAGACCTGTACATCAAGTTTGACATTCAGTTCCCTATAGCCGCAATCGCATCAGGCCTGAGAAACTGACACAGAGGGGGAGGGACTTGATGCCCTCGCCGGCAGACACAGCCATCGGCAGCCCCGCGACACCGAGGAGGTTCACCGGGAGGACAACGAAATAAGCCCAGGGGGAGGGGGAGGGGGGGATACAATGACAGCTCAGATAAAGAGGGGGGGGCGTCATGGATGCACAGTGCAGCGTACACACCAGTAGTCATTAATACAGACACACCCCACCCCCCCATATTTCCATCCGTCCTATACTGTACCTCCGGTCTTCCATCTCTCTTGTCTTTGACGGGAAATCCAGAGGATAGCACTTGAAAGCATTGAGTTGAATCACTTATTTTCCAAAATATATTGTCGCTGATCTTTTTGACGGACAACGGCGGATTGTGCTCCTCCGTTTGCGCACTCGTGTTTGTGAATAATTTTGCGCCAAATGACTCGTAATTTAATAGATGGAATAGAATTGTAGCCATTATATTATATTTATATATATATACTTTATATACTGTATGTGGCAGAGTGCCTCAGCCTGATGGCCTCAAAAGTTTAGTATCTCCCCCAGTCCATAGGGATATCCCTTTCGTCTAGTGGTTAACAATATCAGACTTCCATGTGGGAGACTTGGGTTCGAAACCCGGACGTTACACACATACAGTAGGTGAAAGTCGTCCTCTGCATTTACCCATCCTATAACAACTATAGGAGCAGTGAGCGGCCATTGGATTGCACGGCGCTCGGGGAGCAATTAGGGCAGTGGTGGGCAACTTTGATGATGGAGAGGGCCACTATATTTTCACACTCACTCCAGAGGGCCACATTGCATATACAGTCAAAAATAGCAAACATAGACAATCTACAAGCTCAAAACGCATCACACTGCGATGCGCTTTGAGCTTGTAGATCGGCTATTTTTGCAATTTTTTTGATTGGAATGCTTTTTTTTGCTAATTGTATTTGCATTTATATGTTCTTATGCTAACTTTATGAACTTAAATACAAATACATTGGAAATAAAAAAGATTAGTACTAGTCATTAAGCTACTACTGTAAACTGAAATAATTAAAGCGGGTCATGTTTGCATGTCTGGAATTGTATCAGCTGAAATCAATAATATATCAGTATTCCGATATTAACCTGCGGGTCACCAGTTGCCCATGTATGAATTAGGGGTTAAGGGCTCAGGGACACACATCAACATTGATTGCTGGTCTAACCTGGAATCGTACCTGGAACAACCAGGGGTTCTGGCTCCCCAGGCGGGCTCACTAACCACTCAGCTATGAACCTAACCTTGTATTTAAACTGTGTTCACTGCAGGGGCCGGGGACCTGACAGGCGATCCGTTCGGCTACGTGACAGGGGTCCTGGCTGTGATCATACACGCCTCCTACCTGGTGCTGATCCAGAAGACCAGCACGGACAGCGAACACGGGCCGCTCACCGCACAGTACGCCATCGCTATCATGGCCTCACCGGTAACTAATACTAACCTGTCTGTGGTATGCGTGTGCGGGCACGGTGGTGCAGTTAGTAGTGCTGTCGCCTCACAGCTAGAAGGTCCTGGGTTTGATTCCTGCCGGGGACGCTGTGGGCGCTTAGGTCATCAGTGTCCATACTCTAGGTGGGGTTGGCAAAAGGGCCTTTCTGTGTGGAGTTTGCATGTTCTCCCCATGTCTCCTAGGGTATACCCTCACAAAAAGCATGCAGTAATAATCCTGGTCTCTGTAATGCCTCCCCCTGGCCAGCCGGGGCGCCTGATGGAAGGGAAAGGAACTGGTTGGAATAACGTGTTCCTTCCACACCCTACGTCCAACCAGGGAAATCCCCCCTGTCAGGTGAAAAGAAGCAACTTGGACTCCTCAAGCATAGAGGGATGCATTAGGTCAGTCCGTTGCTCTCCCCAGGTTGGTAGAGGGAGTGTAAATACAAATACAAATGAACGGTTTTGGACATACAAGGTTTCCACCCGACAACGACGATATGCTATAAATATAAGGTGCTGGGAGTGAAAATTATAATGTAGGGGTGCCTCGGATTGAAAAAAAATATTCATGGGGTGCCCTGAGACAAAAAAGTTTGGGAACCCCTGCTCTAGATGCTCACATTCTCTGAAAGGGGTTGATAAAAACACCTCTCCTCTCCTCTCTCCACCAGGTCCTCCTGGCGTGCTCCTTCGTCTCCATGGACGCCATCCACATGTGGACGTACCCGGGCTGGAAGGACCCGCACATCTCCTGCATCTTCTGGCTGTGCGTGGCCATCGGCTGCGCCATGAACTTCACCACGCTGCACTGCACCTACATCAACTCGGCCGTCACCACCAGCTTCGTGGGCGTGGTCAAGAGCATCGCCACCATCACCGTGGGCATGCTGTGCTTCGTCGACGTGGTGCCCACGCGGCTCTTCATCGCCGGCGTGGTGGTCAACACGGTGGGCTCGGTCACCTACTGCGTGGTCAAGTACTTTGAGACCAAGCGGAAGCTCTCCTACCAGGACCTGGAGGAAGATGGCAGCAAGGACGGGCCGCTGGCGGGCCTGCCGTACAACGAGAAGCCACCGCTGGACGACGCCGGGGTGCGTGATGGAAAATAATAATACATTAACACATGGGATGCCATCATAGGGTTAATGGAACTCACCGAGGCGTGTGCATGCGCGTTGTGCATGCATACATCGGCGACGGTGATGGCCACGCATCATAACGTTAACGTGGTATTGTATAATCCAATTCAGTGTTTGGTCGCTAGCAGCTAGCAGCGCCCGTTCACATAACATGGGAGCAGAATGACGCTCTGTTTCCCAGAGCTCTGCGCACGTCATGCGCGTCACCAGCGCGCGTCATCAGCGAGCGCCGCTGAGGCTTATGGGTAATGTAGTGTTTTTGCTAATCTGGCGATAAAATAGTAATATTGATTATTATTTATTGGTAGAAACGCCAGGAATGCCATTTTGATATAAAGACGTTTCCAGACTAATTGTGTGCCTATTTAGGCATTTTATGTGTTAATGTTCCACAGGGATGAAGGTTGTAGGGATGGGACGATACGCGATATTATCGTTTATCGTGATAAAAAAAACACTCACGATAAATGTATCGTGGAGATTTAATTTATCGTGGTATCGTCCTCCGTCATGCACTGGGATCAATTCACATTTTATTTGCCGAGCTGCGTACCACTTAAACCCTCTATAATTGGTAAAAGGTACTTATAATATACGTACTTGATACAGTCTTTTTTCACTCTATCAAATGTCTTTGCCAAAAAATAGCCAATCTACAAGCTCACAACGCGTCACTTGTGAACTTGTAGATCGGCTATTTTTTGGCAAATGTTCCGCCCCAGGATAATGGATTTTGATTCTCGCGATAATATCATAAATCGCGATTTCTTTTGTCACAATAATCATGATATGGCATTTTCATATCGTCCCATCCCTAGAAGGTTGACAATTTATTGAAGATTCCAGCAGAGAGAAACAGCATTCACAGCATCAGAGCTGTGCCCTGCCAGCCAGAGCTTGTCATTTGGGACACCTCTTATACACATCGATGCTCTCCCTAAATGGAGATCGAATAGAACCATGCTATACTAAGTACCATACAGTATATAATAAGACTGACTGGTTAAGTTAGCAATGACCATGTAGTCTCACTTTAGGACAGATTACTGTATGCTGATTGCTGACACAGAGTAGAAGTAGAAGTCACAGACCGTGGAGGATGTCAGCTGTTGGATTGACAGCTAAATTAGCGTGATATTTGCTTTAATCTAAGTTCTACAAAGTTGAATATAAGTAGGATAAATACACATTTGACAGTCTATGAACTTTTCTACCACAGGTGGGCGGGGGTGTTGTGGTTCCCGACGGCGTGGTGGGATCCCAGTCCCAGTGGCCGGTCGCCGACGGAGACGAAGCGCTGCTCATAAGCAAAGGAGACGGCGAGCCGGAGGCCAGCTTGGCTAACGGCGACGCCTGGCCGTCGGAGGACGTCGTCGCCGGAGGAGGCGGCAAGCGGAGCGGCGTGATGTCGGAACAGGACGTTGTGGAGATGCAGAGGGAGCACCTCCAGAGCGGGACCGCCGCGGCCGCCACCACCACCGGAGGCGTCACCGCTCCTCAGGCCGCGTCGCTCAGCGGCGTGCTGAGGTCCGTCAGGCACCTGCAGTTCATGAAGAAAGACACGCTGCTCGATAACATGGAGGAGCAGCAGCCCAGCCCCTAAGGTGGGGGCGGGGGGCGACCGACCGGGAGACTATAGGGAAGACACTAGAGACTAGGAGTAGGACGGGCCGGTCAAAAGGACAAGAGCCTATTAGAATGACACGAGAGAGTGAACGGAACACACAGGAAACCCCTGAGGAGAGGAGAGGGGCGCAATAAAAAGGACAAAGCACCTGGATTGCAGAGAAACATTTTTTGTCTAAAGCCTCGTGTCCACTGGGCACGTCCCTTTTAGCTAGCGGCGCTAAACAGATGCTTATAGGAAGTGCTGGTCACGGTCATGCTGTTGCTATGCAAGGGCAGATATAGAGATTTTTAGACCAATTTCAAACTGTCATTGTGCCCCCCCCCCCTTACCCACACTCCACAAATATTATTATTTTGTTCTTGAATTAAATAATAATTGTTGTGTTGTGTTGTGTTGCGTGTCATGCATTTCCCCCGTGAGCTTGTGTGTTGAGCACTTGCGTCGTTGTGCGTCGCCCCCCCGAGGCTGAGCTCAGGCCAACAACAGTGCTGTTATGTTGACGACTGCCACTAAGCAGTTTGTGGTACATGAACTCTCTGTTCTGTTATGTGTCGCACATAGTTGCTGTGATAAACAAAACGAATCAGACTTCCAGCTTGCGTGTTGTTTACAAAAGAATGACGCCGACTGGGACGGCAGACCCTTTCCCGCTTTGCTTTGCCGAGTTGACCGCCAGTGCCGTGGACTCACTGGCAGCATGCAGGTCTTTGTGTCCTCTTTACTACATAAGCTTCATAATATGACCCCCAGGAAACATGATATGTGCAGAATCTGCTTTACTCTTAACGGACCCCTTCGAACAGACCCCTGCCCCCCCTGGTGGCATATCTGGGCGCCCGTTTTCATTTGAAAAGGTGGAAACATGGCTAAATCCGCCTCTGTTGCTACAGTACAGTATGCGGATATATTATTTTTAAAAGGTGATTTGAAGTGCCAAGCTGAGCTCTTTCGCGAAGAGTCGGACCGTGTTTGACTTTGACGTCTAGCACTTGGTGGTCTCAGCGCTAGGAGCATGCTTGAATGTGCAACGGCAGGTCCTCTCCCGAGTGGGAAAAACAAGCATGAATATGTTGCTATAAGCCCACTGCACAATAGTGTTGCCATTCAGCCTAACACGTGCATGCATACGCCGTCGCAGGTCCTCCGCGACTGTCCTGAATTCGGCTTTGTATGCCCACCACAAATAGCTGGTCAGTGCTGTGGGGAAAGAGCCAATGCTATAAATACTCTGTTAAACAGGGATAGAAAAGCCTTTGAGCCTCCAGTCCAAGTGACCATTGTGAATGGAGGAAGCTTGGAGGATTGCTGTGTTTTGCGACCAAGTCTCCTGCTCTAAACAGCTGCCGAAATGGACTCGGTTTTGGTAGACAAGCCACGGTGAACACGTGTGGTGATCCCAACGACTGTAAATGCAATACAGCTTTTGGAAACTTCTGGACAAACTGCTAAGCAAATGGTAAAAAGGTATTGCCTAATAGGTCAATGTGGCCCCAGAGAGAAGCCTTACGGTTGTCTGTCCCTCCCCTCTCTCTCTCTCTTATCGTGACCATATTCACACAGCCGCCATTTCTCACTTACATCACACTCTGTGCTGTGCAAAATGGCTGCTGTGTGAATTAGTGACACTGTTTACTGATTGCAAAAGTTCAAATAAGGGCAAATAAAAGAATAAACTCACTAGAATCCACCAACTAACGGAGCGGTTGGAATGTGTCTTGGATCAGTGACATTGTTCAGTCAAAATGGCCTGGTGTGGTTGCTAAGGACAACCATGCTGTGTACTGGACCATGCATGGAGATGGGCTTACGTGATATCAATGGTTGTCTCGATGGGAATGTTTCTTCGAGTGTAACATTGTAAGTAACCTTCCATCATTCATAGTTGGGACTTCTCTATGGCATGCCTGGATTAACGAAGCACCTGTGTGATAAGCCCATTGTGGAATAGAAGTCTTAACAAAAAAGGGAAACTGTACTGTTCTTATTTTTTACATATTTTGGGCCACAAAGGAAATGGAAGTCTGTCTGTGTAAATGTGCATCTGCAGATCTCTTGTATTGGCTTTGGCAGTGGCTGAGTATGTTTCAAATTAAATTTGGTAGAAAGGAAAAAAAAGCATTTTTTTAAATGACACTTTTTTCTTCACCCAAAGCAAGGTCTGGCAAAACATGCACAGCTTTGCAATGGTTTTGAGATAAGAGGCATGTCGCCACTTTCTGAGGAAAATATAGTGTTTCTGATAAATCATGTGTTGTTAAACGCGGTCTTTAAAGATGAAGAGAAAAAAAAGGTCTGCCATGTTTTGCTTTACTTGACAGAGAGTAGAGAGACAGGAAAGGCAGGAGACAGAGAGGATGACATGCAGCAAAGGGCCTTCAGGTCAGATTTGAACCCCATGACTTAGCCTAAATAAATGTGCAACGTATTCCAACTGAGATTACAACAACCGCTTTGGATTTCATCAAATACATGCTTGTATTTAGGCTTTTGCAGTCTTGGGCATATCTACATTAATGACTAAAGAAAGACCTGTTACCATGCGTCGCCTTGTCGGCAAGTCTCTTGTCAGTGGCTTTGCGTTTCCTTTTTACATTTGCGAGAATCATGCTGCTCCTCGTGGGGATGGGACGATATGAAAATGTCATATCACGATTATTGTGACAAAAGAAATCGCGATTTACGATATTATCGTGATAATCAAAATCCATTATCCAGGGGCGGAACATTTGCCAAAAAATAGCCGATCTACAAGCTCACAACGCGTCGCATTGCGACATTTGAAAGAGTGAAAAAAAGACTGTATCAAGTACATTATTATAAGTACTTTAAGTAATAACTAGTAATTTACCAATTATAGAGGGTTTAAGTGGTACCGGATATGCAGCTCGGCAAATAAAAGGTGAATTGATCCCAGTGCATGACAGACAACAATATCACGATAAATTAAATCTCCACGATACGATTATCGTGAGTGTTTTTTTATCACGATAAACGATAATATGGCTTATCGTCCCATCCCTAGCTCCTCGTTTGAAATGAGAACAGACACAGGCCCCGTTCCCCGTTCCTGCTCACACAGAGAGACTACTAGAGTGCTTAGCGGCCGGCGCTGCTCCTTGGCCTACTTCAAATTGCATTATTAGCAGACGTGACGCCACTAAATTTGGATGCACCTGTGGAGAGTTACTGTCATCATCATCTAGGTCGTTGTGGGACGAGCCCCCCAGCAGTGTTTCCAGTCATCTCAATCCTCCATGCATGAATTACTGGCAGTGACTGTATATGACCGAGCAAGCCACGTTATGAAACAAAAGGAGAGGGATTTCAATGTCGAAGAAATACAATGATGTAATGCATATGGCAGGGCATTATCAGGACAGGAGGTGTGGATAGGAAAATGTTAACAGAAACTTAAAGGAATCTGGCCTGCATCACTGTGACAAAACCTCCGACGATATTCGTGTGATGACGTACGTCACAGTAACTACCGTGGATAGGCGGTTCCCAACCTGTGGCGCCGGCAGTGGTGGAAAAAGTACTCGCATTTTCTACTTAAGTAAAAGTATCAATACTGCATTGTTGAAATACTCTGTTAAGTGGAAGTCCAGACGTCAGAATTTACTTGAGTAAAAGGACAAACGTATAGACATCAAAATGTACTTAAATAACTAAAAGTACTAAATGTTTGAAAATAGGCTATTTTCAAATAGTCACAGTATAAAATAGGGCTAAAGTGGTTTATGTATGTTTTATAATATTATAATGTATTTATGCAAAGTAACTGCTAAAGTTCTCAAATAAATGTAGTGGAGTAAAATACAATATTTGGATCCAAGATGTAATGGAGTAGAAGTAAAAGTATTGGAAGTTGGAAATACTCAAGTAAAGTACAAATACCTCTAAATGGTACTTTTTGTACATTTACTCAAGTACTGTACTAGTTACTTTACACCGGGGCTTTTCAAAGTGGGTGACGGGGCACCCTGGGGTGCCGTGTTGCCAGTCCAGGGGTACCGCAAGATCATTTGATAATATTTGGAATTCATCAATATCACTACATCAATATCACTTCACTATGCTTACTAGTAAAACAGACCTGATTTGCACTGTACTCGATGAGTTCTTTTTCCATCTACGACAACTCTCTTCACCAACAATAAATAGCTGATCTACAAGCTCACAAAGCCCCTGATCCGGAGAAGGTGTGGGAACCGCTGCGGTAGATGCAGTGACGACAGCGATGGTGGTGGTGTGGTGTGGTGTGGTGTGGTTTCAGGTGCACTTTTGCCTTACGTCACGGTCTAACGGGACCTCAGAGCCGTACGGAGCTCAGTCATTACAAGACTTGTAAAGAAATGCTTATACTGTAAAAGAGAATGAAATGATGAGAGCATGATGCAATGTGGAAATCAATCCATATATATATATATATTTAACACTTTGAACCTACCGTGCCAAATCAGGAGTAGCCTGTAGATGTGTACTGAAGATGGATCATCAGGCATTCATTTAAGTTGACTCGTGTCGCTGCGTCCAGGTTGTAAAAGGCTGCATGTGGTCCCCGTCTGTCTGTCTGTCTGTCTATCTGTCTGTCTGTCTGTCTGTCTGACTGTCTGTCTGTACCGTATATCACCAAATAGCAGCCGTGGCGTTTCATACGCAAAATTGATTTGGACCCCAATTAAGCGGTTTAAAGAAGCAGGCAAATAGCTGCCTGGTTCTTTTAAATGCTTGGTGTCCAAGCAGGCTTTTATTTATTTTTGCACCGGCCTGCCCCAGGCCATTATTTGGTTACAGTTCCAATTAGGCTGAAGAAACTGCAAATAATAGCCCCAGCGTCTGTGTTTAATATGAAAAAGGGTCAGAGGGTATGCCTGGCTACCATTTGGTGATATCCGGGTATGTAGGTTTGTCTACCTCTCTGTTTACTGGTCTGTCTTTTACTCTGTATGTTGGTTATTCTGTTTGTAAGGCTGGTTGCTATGCCTGTGAAATGTTTTCTGCTAGTTGGTTTGTCTGTAGTTGGTACTTTTTCCTACGTTGTTTTTCTATGGTACGTTTTACTTGTTTCCAATTTATTTACTTTCTTTCTCTGTAATGCCTCTGTCTGTAAGTTGAATTCTCTGTTTGTAGCTACGTTTCCATCCAAGAGGATTTTAAGTAAACTTTTGCAATGTCAAAAAACTAAAATGTGCATTAAATGTGTTTCTATCAGCCGACCTCAAGCAAGTAATATGACTAGAATGTATCTACAAGAGATACAAGGGCGTAAAACAAAATAGGAAAGAGACTGCAGCGCTAATTTGACATGTATTTCCACTATTAATATGGTGCGCAATGTTTTGCACAGAAATATATATTAGTATTGTATATACTTACGCATCAAGTGATCGTTTTCCATCTTTAATGAATTATAATTCACATACTTTTGTTTTAGGATGGAAACCCAGCATTAATAGTTATTTCTCTGTCTGCAAGCTTGTTTTCTCTATCATTTGATGCAATGGTTCTCAAAGTGGAATCCGGGGACTCTGTGGGTTCCTTTAGGGAGGGGTCTAAATTGACCTTTACAAGTCTGTAACTCTGACAGTGTACAAATGGAACCAAATGAACCCTAACGGGTCCATTTGGTTATGGGGAGACCATGACATTTTAAAGTTTGAGAAACACTGATTTAATGTATCTCTTTGGAAGAGTTCTTATTCAAGCTCTGGTGAGTGAATGTTCCTGAGGCCACATTAGCTTTGTCTATTTAGTTTGTATCACTGCTACACACATTAGTGCATACATTATGACAGACTTGTGAATTGTGTGTGCCGAGTCATTTTAAATGGTCTCTATAGATTTTCAGTCTTATTGACAGCTTGTGGGTACATTAGTTAACAGAGCACGGATGTCTGACAAGATACAATAAACAACAAACTTTAGTGTGTGCACGCACGCACGCACACACACACACAGGATACCAGCAGGAAAACAATGAATCTAGCATTTGTCTACTCTAAACAACATGCTATCTAAATGAAATTTTAACCACTGGAGCTACGAGGACGTATGGAACGTTGTCCAGGATGTTTTAGGGAACGTTCAGACAGCTTCCCCATTTTCATTTGACTTGACAGGATACAGTATGTATCCTCTTTTCCTGTACCCCCTCCCTCTCTCTCTCTCTCTCTCTCTCTCTCTCTCTCTCTCTCTCACACTGACACACACACACACACGCACGCACGCACGCACGCACGCACGCACGCACGCACGCACGCACGCACGCACGCACGCACGCACGCACGCACACACACACACACACACACACACACACACACACACACACCTACAGAACCTACTGTATGTGTGCTGAATAAAAGGCAATTAATGCCTATATGGCGTCGGTCTAAAAAGCATGACAGCCTTCAAAGGAACATAAACAAAGAAAATATTACAAAACCCTAGGAATTATTTTATACAACCATTTGTCTTGTCTTTTGCACGCCACATGCATACCGGAATATGCATGATTGATAAAAAGGGGTGTGGGGGGGACCTTGACTGTTTTATTTGCATGTCCAATGCAGAATTAATTGAAAAACGTTTATGTTTATTGCTTTCTACAGAAAGCCTCCTATCAGCCATCCAGTGTGGTCTCTTCTTTATGCAGGGAAGTTCTGAGAATGTTAGAGGGGCAGGGGCTGAAATTTCTAAACGTGCCTTTTGGTGAAAATATTGAAAATAGCAGACCTCCAAGCTCACAGCGCGTCGGCTATTTTCGGTACTTGATACCACACTGAACTGAGCATAATCAAGTCAACACTGGAGATGTGGCGTAATGGCATGGATTTCTACACAGAGGGCAGTTCTTTCTACATAAGACGCTGCATTCAAGTCCAGGAGAGTTTGGACTCTTGAACGCTGCCTTCAGGTTTGCATTTCTTTCACCATAGTGAAAACTGCATTCATGGGCACTTTTTACAGACGGGTAAAAGGGCAGGGGCTCAAGCCCCCTTTTATATCTATTACGCGTATATGGCGGACAAGTTCGGTAAAATCTGAAAACCATTTGTCTTGTCTTTTGCACGCCACATGCATACCGGAATATGCATGATTGATAAAAAGGGGTGTGGGGGGGACCTTGACTGTTTTATTTGCATGTCCAATGCAAAGTTAATTGAAAAACGTCTTACCTCAAAATTGTTTATTGTTTTCTACAGAAAGCCTCCTATCAGCCATGCCGTGTGGTCTCTTTGTTTTGTGCAGGGAAGTTCAGAGCATGTTAGAGAGGCAGAGGCTAAAATTTCTAAAAGGGCCTTTTGGTTAAAATATTGAAAATGGCAGACCTCCAAGCTCACAACGCGTTTGCTATTTTCGGTAAATAATACCACACTGAACTGACCATAATGAAGTCAATACTGGAGATGTGGTGTAATGGCATGGATTTCTACACAGAGGGCAGTTCTTTCTACATAAGATGCTGCATTCAAGTCCAGGAGAGTTTGGACTCTTGAATGCTGCCTTCAGGTATGGCATTGAAAGGGGGGCATTTGCATTTCTTTCACCATAGTGAAAACTGCATTCATGGACACTTTCTCAAGCCCCCTTTTATATCTATTACGCGTATATGGCGGACAAGTTCGGTAAAATCTGAAAACGTATGTTATTCTTATTTATTTGTAATTCCAGGGAGGCCATGAAGGCTATGGCCGTCGTTGCCCTTCAGTTTGGCCTTGTGCCCCTCAAAAAATGGCATGACCTGAGGCCACAGCAGCCTTGATGCCCCAGCATTACTACTACTACTACTACCTGTACTTTCTCCTCTGTCTCTTTCTTGTCAATATGTAGACACCAGTGTCTCTTTCTTGTCATGTAGACACCAGTTTCTTTTGTTGAGTCTCTTTTTAAACCAATCCAGTATCTTTGATTTGTGCAGGGCTGAGCCTGGATCAGATTGTAAATACCATTATTTATTTATTTCACTGCACTGACCGCAGATAGTTTACATATTACATTAAAACATCCTTAACCCTTAAATTCGATTAATTATTTAAATGGACTAAAACCGTGTTTTATTTGATGGCCTTCCTTCCCTGATATTTGACCCTTTTTTAAGATTTGTTTGGGGGCTTTTTTGTGCCTTTATGGATTGATAGGACAGTAGACTGACAGGAAATGGCAGGAGAGATGGGGGAATGACACACGGCAAAGGTCGTCCGGATAGGGAATCGAACCGGCAACGCCGCCAGGCATCCATGCCTATGTGGCAATGCCTAAGTGGTATGCGCCTGGACCAGTAGGCAAGCGGGCGCCCCAGCATTTGACCTTTGTGCCCTCAAACAACTGCTAGCTTGCATAATGTCTAGGCTAGGACTCAAGTCTAGGATGTAAAGGTCATGGTTGGGTGTGAAGATGGCTTTACGTCCTCCAAAGATGATGACACGACTTCCCACCATGCAACAGCAGCCGACAGAGAAACATATTTACTTGCTGGCTTAGGTAAATAAGTATTTTATGCAGTCCTCCAATTCTCAATCATCAGTCATGGCTGCCAGTTCCCACCTGATGTTGTGTGCGAGTTCTGACTGCTCCAGATCGTACTGAATAACCGCTAGCTTGCATAGCGTCTTGAGACTAGGATTCAAGTCTAGGATGTACAGGTCAACGTTGGGTTTGTGGTCTTCTCCTTTAAAACCTCCAAAGATGACGACACGGCTTACCACCATGCAACAGCAGGCGTCATTCATCCGGAACGGGTCATTCTCCTTCAGCTCAACCTCCTTCCAGGAGAAGGTCTCTGGACTGAATTTCCACATGTCGTTGCAGTGTTCTGGTGCAGAGTTACTCAACCGAAATATGTTCTTGTTCACATTACCACCAAATATGTACAACTCTCCATTGTAGGCAAAGGCTGAATGACTCCTGCGTTCTCCTGGAAGATGCTTTGCAGAAGGAATGTCCAGCCAGCAGTTGCTCTCAGTGTCAAACACTCTGATGTTGTTGTTGTTGTTGTTGTTGTTGAGGATTCTCCGGCCCCCTGCCTCATATACAAGCATCTTTGTCCCGATGATGGTGGCAAAGTGACCTGACGGAACAGGAGGCAGAGTGCCTCTGGTGTTAATTAAAGACCAGAGCATCGTGGTGGTGTCCAGCTTGTAGATGTCATTAGTGGATATCTTCGATCCTCCATAGACATACATGACTTTCCCCAAGACACAGGCTGAGTGGCCCTGTCTCCCCTTTGGAACGGTCCCAGAAACCTTAGTCATGATCCAACTGTGGCCGGCGACATCAAATGCGTAAAGAATGTTTTTGCAAAGCTTATAATTATCATTGATTCCTCCCCAGTAGTAGACGATGTCTTCAATGAGCACAGCTGTGTGGCCACGGCGCCTACAGGGAACCTCAGGGGGTCGTTCTCCTGTTGTAGTTGTCCCTTGGGGCAACGTCCTCCATCTCAGAGACACTGTGTCGAAGACGTACACATTGATCTGATCTTCTATAAATTTCCCAGCGTAATCCCAATCCCAACCACAATCTCCA
This sequence comes from Nannobrachium achirus, assembly GCF_963921795.1. Lineage (NCBI taxonomy): Eukaryota > Metazoa > Chordata > Actinopteri > Myctophiformes > Myctophidae > Nannobrachium > Nannobrachium achirus. The sequence continues at coordinate 23,353,747 of NC_137823.1, read as the reverse complement.
AATGCGTACACTTTGTGTCCCACTGATACAACAACACTGTCGATAGTTGGGGCTCCTCGCAGCTTCACTGTACAGTGCATTATTTGACAGACGATCAGCAAAAACACCGTTCGAAACAATACCTTTAGCAGCTTGCTCTGTAAGACAGTCTTATTGATGACACCTTTTACATGACACCTTTTACGTATATAGGAGGCCAGTACTATGATGTCACTTAGTGTGCAGTCATAGAATCTCCATATTTGGTCAAAGTTGAAGCCCAAATATTACACCTCCCAGGGGCATAATCCAAAGCTCATCATGACACCTTGTGAGCTTTTATATCGGATATTTTGACCATTGTTGATTAATGCTTATGATGAAATACCCAAATCGGGCCACCAAGCTGACCCTTCTAATGTGTTAGTCGCTTTTACACATTTTCAACCGGTAAAAAAGCTGAAACAACCTTCTTCATGTTGTAGTCTTCACAGACTACGAAACGGTTTTAACCAAAATAATTCCCCATGCTCAGGGGCATAATTTTATGTCCTACCCAATAAACCCCTTGATGGGGCCTATTTAGCTTATTTTTGGAATAGGTTTGTTTGGTATATGCATCTTCTAGTCCAACTCGTAGCGACTGGCAAGACTACACTACTCGAGCATTTAAATGGGGAAACAAACAATGGGGACCAAAACACAGTGATGCCGCTTTCTTCTGCCTGATGTTGCCGGGTTAGGCCACCCATTGTAAACTAATACCAGGCTTTCCTCCAAATACCAGGCTTTCCTCCGAGGTGGAAAGACATGGTGATGCGAGGTTAAGTTATAATAACAGAGAAAGAATAGCAGATGTACAAGCTCAAAACTTGCCTCGCTGCTTCAACCTGTGAGCTGTCCTTTAACTGTATGCGCCTGGACCAGTAGGCCAGCGGGCGCCCCAGGAGAAATTTGTCATTTGTTGGAGCCACAGCTGCATACATACCAGTAAGACGCCTAAGGGCGAAAAACCATGTCTTGGGCATCAGGCCAGTGATGTATATCGGACCAGTTAACCATATGGTACCCATAGATATTCACAGATATATGGGCATAAATATATATATATGGGCTTATTGTTGACAGGCTTAATATTGATGACATGCAGGGATCTCCATATATGGGCATAAAAGTGATTTGGTTCCCCTGGCATCACAGGGATCTCCAATTGTGTGCACGTGCCTGCTTCTTTGTGCACCACGGTCCACATCCTCCAGTGATTGCGAGGGGAAATGGGTTCTGCTGCCAAAACGCTGCTGTCCAAGACACAAGTCTGTTTAAATCAGCGTCAGTGAAACGGCTATGGGAAGACACAGACATACGTATGATGAGATGATTGTATTTCTCATACGGATCATTACTTTCGGGGATGGGGTGGTGTCAGTGTTGTTTGAATGTGCGAAATAATGCGTTTTCGACGTGGGCATGCATGTGCGTCTGTATGATTCTTTGCTTGTGTGCATTGTGTGTATACTTGTTTATCTTTGTGTGCATTCACTGCGTTGTACAGATGTGCCACTTCAAAACTTCAAACGTCCTGCCATTGGCAAGACAGTAGACTTCCAGTGGATTGGCAGAACATTGAGCTTGTAGATCAGCTATTTTTACTATTTTTATGACCTTCTCTGAAGTCGACTTTTAAATCTACATATGAAGGTGGATTCTGCTTTTCAATGGGAATGGAGTGGTTTCTTGCCATTTGCGGGTTTCTGCAAAAATACGCTCCATCCTCCATAAATATTAGAAAGGCAAAACAGGGAAAGAAACCATGTGGACAAAATAAATTTGCAGGACATTTTCAGAAAAAGAGCAGTAAAGCCTGAAGACTTGATACAACACATCTGTATGTCTGTGGGTACTTTTTGAGAGCACGCATGTCTCTGTCAGTGTGTAAGCCTACACATGTACAGTAGAAATCCATTGCGCCCGCCTCTCGGAGTGAGATTACATGCATGAATCCCTGCTTTGGGCATGACAAGGTTGTATTTGGTCTCTCTGCTTTTCTATTGAGACATTTAGATCCTGTGTGTGTGTGGCAATCAACGTCTATCAATCACAGGGACCCATGGGGCGTCACAAGGGGGGGGGGGGGGGGATGGGTGGGGTGGGGGGAGTGGCACTGAGTTACTACCCAAGGTGGAGGGGCCTTAATTATTTTATACTTGCTCTATTGAAAAATAGCATATATTCAAGCTCACAACGCGGCACCGAGTGCCACGCTTCAAGTTCGCAGCAGCGCCACAGAATGCCACGCTTCAAGTTCGCAGCACGGCACGAGTGCTGCGCTGTGAGCTTGTATATCTGCTATTTTTCAAATGTTAAAGCACAAAATAATGCTGCGTTCCCAGTCTAAATGGGTTAAACCCCTCCTCCTATGAAGAACATTCATGGGGGGTGAATCCTCGTACCCAGGGCCCAGAACTTTGTGCGACACCCCTGATCACAGGGCCCTGAGCGCAGACACCGATTAGCTCTTCCATGTTTTTTGGTTTCTGAAAAACGCCCACCCAGCGCTTGGAGCCAGACCGCTATATACAAGGGGTTCAGCCTGAAATTGAATGTCAAAATGCAATTCCCCTCCTTGAGCAAACTCCTTGGAAACATTTTCAATTAGCTCAGTGGTAAAGATTTCATCACTTGCATAAGGGCCTGAGTCCAAATCTTAGGTTGGACATGGAAAGTTACCGAATGTACATGCAGCTTTAACAGGATTTTGCTACAGAATGTAGATATGCTAGCTGTTGGGCAGAAACCTCGTATCTCCATATCGTAGCTTTTAACTATTTTAACTCATTCTCAGCCAAATTAAACGTCTTTTAACAAGTAGGACCTGGCAACACCGCAAGTGACCACATTGGTGATATTCAGACCAAACTATTGTGTGGTATACACATGGGGGTCGGGGTGGGGGTGTGGGGGGGCAATGGGCAATGCTAGATTGAGGGAGCACTTGCACCCCCTGGCTCCATTGATCAGGCGCCAGTGTGTGTGTGTGTGTGTGTGTGTGTGTGTGTGTGTGTGTGTGTGTGTGTGTGTGTGTGTGTATATATTGTGCGTGTGACTGCCTGTGGATATCAGAGTGTGTCATCCGTTCCTCCAGATGTTAGTTTTAGATAGAGGCGTAACGCCAAAGAGAAAAGCATTCTGGCTGGCTCACTCAAGCTGAACCTTTGATCATTATGGCAGCGATCATTATCCACCTCCAGGAGAAATACCACAAGACTTGCCTCTCTCCTCTCTGGAGAGAAAGTGGGGTTTGTCAATTTGCTTCTGCAAATTCATCACGCAGCGTGAAGTCAAGATGATAAACAAAGGCGCGCCGCCTGTAGATGTTTGGCAAAGGCCGTAAAATGACACACTTTGAGGTTCAAATGGGAGTTTGATTGCTCTCGGAGAAAAACGGAAAGCCATGTCATCAAAGGATGTTCTTCAGACTCCCAGAGTGGGCGTAAAATCCTTCTGTTGGTTTATGTAGACGAGGGAGGAACATTGAATTCACACATTGCTCCCCGGGCTGCCTGAACTAGACTACACTTTTATGCAGTTTGTGAGAGGAATCGTTTTGGGTTGAGAAAGAAGTTTTAAACAGGCTTTTACCAGGGTTTGATTTGCTGGGGGAATTGCCTAGCGTTATCGCTACGTGTTATTTTATCTTTCTCTGTTGATGTACTTATGACACAAGTTTGAAAAAAAGTCTTTTGGGGCAGATTCATTGCACATGCCTTTGCGTTGCAATTCTCTGTGAAAATGTTTTAAAAGTTTTGACTATAAGGTTGAAAGGTTAAACCAAATGATCAAGAGTATTCTGTCCAGAAGCAGAGGCAGGATAACAGATGCGACGCAGCTGGGTCTTGGGGGGACCATTTTCTCTGAACAGGAGTGCAGTCATTCATCTGCTCCACCTACTATTTATTTAGTCTTTACTACTTTGTTGCCCAGCGTCTCCCAAAGGTCTATGCTTGGCCCGATCCTTTTTTTCTCTTTTTTTTTACTCACATACCAAATCTCTTCATCAAAAATAGAAAGTCTTCTGCAGTGGTTCTCAAACTTGGGGAGAGAGATTGAGATGAACGGAGGTGGAGAGAGAGAGGAGAGGAGAAATTATAGTTGTGGATGAAACACCATAACACGCCAGAGGGGTTGTTGAGGAGATGCGGGAGGAAGAAACAGGGGAAAGGGGGAGAGGAGGATGAGAGGATGGAGAAGGGATTACAAAGCAACTGATAGAGGCATGGTGGGGGGGCTGGAGGGAGAAGAGGAGAAGAGGAAAAGAGGGGGAGGATATACCGGTATGGTCATATGGATGGACTGAGTTATACAAACATGGAATCTTCTCAAGAGCATTTTCTGGAAGGCAACATCAATCAAATGATCGGTTGTATACGTAATGTTACGCTAACAGATGCCACAATGAGCGATAACGTGGACTATATGCCTGAGGCTATATCATTTTAGCGCCTGCTCACTGCATAGCTTTAACTAATGTGAGCTGGCACACTTTTAAATAGCTAAGTAAACATGTATGTTAGCGGGTACAATGTAGCTCCTCCACGTCCAGTTTAAACCCCACCAACAACTGGAATGAGTTGATAAATATATAATTACAATAATGTCTCAAACAATGGCCTGTTTCTATCAAAGGCCAGGTACGCTATGCTGTTCGAACAACTATAGGCCTACATGCCAGGGCACTTATTGTTTAGTTTCTTCTGTCAAGTACATTTGTACTTGACTGCCTGAAATTCGCCATCTGCATTTACCCATTATACTGTAGCTATAGGAGCAGACAGTGAATGCCATGGGGGCATGTAAGGGTTTAAGTGTTTGCTCAGGGGCAAACACTGGCAACGTACCAAATAACAGGCAGCCTCTCTCTCCACTCAGCTACAGCCAACCATAACTGTAGTTAGAAAGCTAGCTAATTACTTGCGAAGCATTTATCACAGGACAGTACTCAAGATACTTCTGGTGAAATATTACTCAATTCAAAGTTTAGATTTCTCAATCAAATTTCAGTTAAAGCACTGAGCAGCCTACTTGGTTTTAAAGATACAAGCAAGTATTCAAAAGTACATGCTTCTAATAAAAATACACATTTTGGGGGACACAACTTTGTGTTTTTCAGACATTGACTCGCGACCACTGAAGAGCAGAAGTATGAGCCAGGGGCGAAAGTGGGGAAGAGAAGAATGAGTCTTGGGAAAAGAAGAAAGTATGATTGAAGGAGATATTTAAGGAGAGGAAATGACACAAGAGGAGAGGATAGGAGAGAAGAGGAGCTGGAGGGGATAGAGAGAAGAGACATTAGGGATTAAAGAGGAGTTAGGGAGCGGTGGAAGGAGGCACTAGAGAGGAGGAGGAGACGAGGAGTGATCTGTACGGTTCTCCTTCAGCTGTCCTCCCGGTGTCAGCACTATACTGCTGCAAAAATCCATCTCGAAGAACCCTGTAAATACAACACGCTCGCACAACTGCACGCTATCTGGCTCGCACACGCACGCCGTGATATATTTGTGAGCATAAAGGCAGCAGATAACAGCCCGTTATAGCAGACAGGAGAAGTTAAACTCCCGTATTGGATGGAATATTGGAGGAAAAGTTCGAGGGAGAGAGGGGAGAAGGAGAGAGTATGGGGGAGAGAGGCAGCCAAAGGGGGAGGAGGAGGGGGGAGGCACTTTGCATGGTGCTTTTATCCTTTCAGGAAAATTGAAAGGAATTTGGCCGGCTCTCAGAGACCAAACGACATGGACAGCATGCTTTCTTATTGCAGAGCTCTTATTGGAACGGGCAGCCGCTTCACTTCCGTCACTGCGGAGAAAGTGATTTGATTAGTTTCAGAGAAGAGTTAGCATAGGAAGTAGATTAGTACGTGAGGTATGAACATCGACTCTAATGCTAATTGAATCACATTCCGAGGCACAGTGCATATGGATGATGTATCCTCAAAGGACACAAACAATCTGTGTATTGTTTGTGGATGATCTACAGAATCTTCCACACAATTCAATTCAATTCAATTCAATTCAATTCAATTCAATTCAATTCAATTCAATTCAATTTAATTCAATTCAGTCCAATCCAATTCAATTCAATTGGGGAAATGTTCTTGGAATTGGCAATAAATATATTAACTCAATTGGTAGCAATAAAATTGTCCTCTGGATCTTGGGAACATCTAGAGGATGTCTTAATACTGTATCTCTCAAAACATAGACGAGTGCACGGTGAGACTTTAGCCTGGCATTAGCCAGACTGATAACATAGATATCACGGTATCAGTCTGGACAGCGGCCCATAGGGAGCGAGTATGAGAAATCAGAAAATGAGTGGGCCAATCAGTGACTGCGTTTCAACTACTGTACGTAAAACTGATTGGCCCGGTCATTTTCTGATTTCTCATAATCACAATGACTGTGACATTGCTACTTTTGATTAGATATGCAAACAGTATGCACATTACCTGCAGTTAGATACTGCATTACATTACTCCTGGAACTGCTGCACAAGGGTGGGTGACGTGACGTAACGTTTTCGCTGTCCTCGGTGTCAAACATGTATAAATAAAAAATATATTTGTCAAAAACCTTCTGAATATTGTGCAGGACATTAAGCTTTATGTGAACTTACTCAAGATTAAAGCATTTCATTCCTCATTTCTTCAGAATGTTCAACCAAACATGGCAAAACTCATATGGTGTGACTGTCCTGACCTTGTTTCTCAAAGTGGGAACTTGAATAAAACTAAGAAAAAGAATTGCTAAAAATCATTTGAAAATGAATTTAGGCTACAAAAATGTCTATTTGTGAGCCTATATCTTTTCAAAGTCAAAGCATAATGTTTTCAGTCATTTCTGATCAAAAACATTTTGTCCCCCAAACCAAAATCATTTGGTGTGACACTAGTTTGGACAAATTAAACAGGCAATTATTTGGACACCTATTGGCTAGAGAGGTCCTTCTTCTGTAAGGCTATTCAGCACTCCCAGCACAACTGCAAGACAGGTGTCTGAGGTGAGTTATGATTTTAACATTTTCATGAAATGCCATCTTGTTGAAACTTTGACAAACTCACCACTTTGGATGTCTGTTGGTGTGACACCTTTTCATTAAAAAAAGCTTAAGTTATTTGAAGTTTTGGTCATATTTCCATGTAGATCTAGGTTGCTTTGTTATAGCTAGCATGCTGTTAGCATGCTAATGTGTACATAGTAGCCTCAAGGTAAACCTAAATGCAGAAAAACGTAATATGGTGTGACACTTAATCATAATGGTGTGACATCTGCTTGTCACGCCATATGACTTGATTGTCACACCATATGATTTATACTGTATTTAACTACAGATATAACAATAAATAACAAAGTTCCATGTTTCTTTTGTACATTTAAACATTTGTTTTAAACATTTCTACATAAAATGTAATTTAGCTTCATTCAGTGATACTTCAAATTCATCAGACAGAGCAGAAACCCCTTCACAGAAACCTTAACATATTGTTTCAATCTAAACAATATTTTCTCTTTGTCTTAAACTATACATTCCATTTTCTTTTGTCAGCTGGAAAATGACAAGTGCTGAGAGAACGAGAAAGTACAGGGAGAAACTAAACAATGACCCAGCAAGGAGAGAGGAGCCAAAGGGGCGAGACTGCATTTTCTACGAAGAGCAGGAGGTTGTCTGTGGCATAGCAGAACCGCAACAAAGGCAGCCGGTTTGCTACCCTCACCAAATACGACTGGCTGATGTACAATACAGTCTAAATGTATAATCTAATCTGATCTAATACTTTTGTACTTTCACTCACTGGACTGGACAGTGGACAGTGTTAAGGTAGGACCCGAGACAAAACTAGCAAAAATAGCTGATCTACAAGCTCTCAACACGTTGTGCTGCGAGAGCTTGTAGATCAGCTATTTTTGGAGTTGCGCAACCCAGCACTCTATAGCTAGTGGAGATGTGGTGTAATGTCATGATTCCTAATTACATTTGCTCAACACAAAATGCTGTGTTCAAGTTCAGGAGACTTCGGAAAAAAGCAATTTACCTGAATGCTGAGTTCTGTTTCCACTAATTGGTGTTAATAAAATGTTGCCTTGGCTCCAAGTGTGGCTATGCGCCTTATTGTCTCTTTAGGATCCTTCTGCCGTGGGCCGGCAGAAGACTTAGGTGTGCGTAGCATTCCTGTGCACATCCTCATCATCCATCTACTACTACAATTCTTTCTTATCCCATGTTAAAGCCCTACAATAATATCCTGTTCAGAAATATTAAGGCCATGTTATCCTGGGTAATTGTTTAATCAATCAGTAAAGTTCAGTACTCACTAATAGGTAGGTTAAAACACAGTTTGCTTTGACACATGAGGATATGATCATACGGTGTGACACTAAATAATTTGGTGTGACATTCCAAATAGTGAAAAATCATACCTTTATTAATGATTAAACCAAAAAAATGTTTATGGATTACATAGAGAATATTATCAGGAAGAGTCACAAATATTTGTGTAATTTTAGAGAAAGTTTTGACAGAATACATTTAAAATATGTTGTAAGATCATGAACATGGGCCTCACACAGAGTGTCGATTATGAAAAAAATATACAGATATAATTAATTTTCAAAAAACTATAGTGGATCACTGGTTAGTTATGATAAAGGACTTTGATAAAGTGAGTAACTTAAGAAAGATGTACTCCATTTTCATTTTATAAACAATTATTTTCATGTCACACCATATGACGATTTTAGGCACAAGTACAACAAACTGCTGAATAAAGTCTGATTCCAATAAAATATCTAAAAACAAAATGTATTTCCATAAGGTTGAGAGTGAGTAGAACAAAAGTAAATAACTTTTATGCCTGCATTTTAAAGTTTTTTTAAAAACACATTTTTTGGGGCGTCACGTCACTGACCCACAAGCTAATGTACCTGTTTAAGACCCTATAATTGTATATTTTGCATTATATAATTTATTTTCTTGATATATAATTACTGTGCATTCAACATTTTTGCATCTTGCACTTGTATAAGTTAGTGACAAAAAAAGACCTTGACTTAATTGTTATGACATATTGGCACAGTATGCCTTTTATAAACCATTCATGTCAATGTATTAACTGAGCTAAAAACAAGCTAATCCTTTTTGCTTTAGTTACTCCAAGGAACAGGCCATATGAGGGCAGAATTTTACTGAAGAAAGTATGACATAGAAAACAGACAATTAGACTAATAAGCATGCATGAAAAATCTATAATAATCTTCAAAGGAAACCAAGTTAAGTAGTTTACTTAACTTAAAGGGGTACTGTTAATATTTTTATGATGTCATTGTGGGAATGCGCAATTATAAGCCAATCAAATTAATTGACTGTACTGTACTACTTACTGTACTGGTCAGCTGTTGTTGGGTTGCGAGGGGCAGATTACACTGTGACATGAGTTTCAGACTATTTCAGACCGCTTTCAGAGAGACCACATGACCTACTGTATCATACTATTATAATTTCGGGGCATGTCAGCGGGCCTTTAAGTTGAACTGGACCTCAAATAAGTAATAACATGTCTTTTTATCAATTTGGCATAGTTTTCATGGTGTTTGTGGCAGGCAGACAAAATGTTTACCACTGTGTGTGAGAGCTCAGGCCAGACCTCATGAAGAACTAGACATGAGACAGAATGCACAATCCTACACAGAGCTGCATGCCTCTACGCCTGTACTTCACAGACACCAGGACACTGACATGATACTGACAGGATACTGACAGGATACTGACAGGATACTGGCATGATACTGACCATGATATTGACCATGATACTGACCATGATATTGACCATGATACTGACCATGATATTGACCATGATACCAGGGCCGGACTGGGACATACAGTATATTCCCACATGCCCACATGCCCATTGACACGGGAGCGTGTCGCTATTTCTACAAGTCATCTTTTCGACAACCAAACCTAACCCCTACCCTAACCCTAACCTCCGTGGGGTGAGTAGTGATACCTGCCAAGTGCCAACGATCCGTTGTCGAAATGATGTGCGTTCGAAAAAGCGAGATTTCCCAGATTGACACCAAGATACTGACCATGATACTGACACCAGGATACTGGCACCATGATACTGACACCAGGACAATGATATTGACATCAGTTCAGGATACTTACCACAGGATACTGACACTGTAGCCTGCCCTACACTAAACCCACCCACCCACTTTTTGTTTTGTTTTTTTCTTGCCATTACAAAGACAAGGAGGGAGACTAGGTCCCGGGCAAACATTCAATCTCTCTCTCTTGGGTCTCGACCTGAAAAGTTTGGGAACCGCTGATCTAAAGTAAATTCCCTGTCTCCTCCGCCTAAGATGACTCTGTTCAAGATGGCTTTAAACAAGAAGTCGGAGCATAACATCACAAGTCAATTTAGTGATAGCGATCTGGAGAACTGACGGTTGAAATGTGGAGACGACAGAGCCATGTCCTGCACAACAAGAGAAGAGAGTTAGAAATTATCAGTGCAAGACAAGTTAAGTGCTCTATAGCTCCCTTCTCCCCCTTTATCATTCAGAGAAGCTTTACTGATATCGTTGCTGTCGGGTGGAAAATCATATCTCCATAAATTTACTATTTGTGTTTTTCCGTGAATTAACTATTTCATCATACTACAGCCTCACACAAAAGCGTCAAAAGTAGCAGATCTACAAGCTCGAAACACGGCACGAAGCGATGCGTTTCAAGCGCGTCGATCTGCTGCTTTTGCTATTTTTAAAGTACGAGTTTTGGACATATGAGGTTTCCACCCAACAGAGACGGGTGGTGAGGTGACTGTCAGTGAGCTTTGTCTGCAGCTTTCTTTTCATCTTTTACATTTGACTTTAACAAAGGCGCTCTTAAAATCCAAGATGATTTGGGGAATGGCTGCCCTGCTCCTCCACGGTCTATTGTCGCCTAGTCCTCGCTTTGCCACCATTTCTAAAACTACAGTAATAGGCAGATTTCTTTATTTTGTAATATATAAATTTATATATATACTTCAACCCTGAGGGGAGAAATTAGTCTTTCCTCCAGACCTTCTGTCCACTGCAAGGTCAGAATGCAGGGTGAGCGACAGAGCACTGCCCCCGGAGATGCTAGGGACTCTGTGTCTTCCTGCTCAAGGGCACTTCCGCATGGAACACACATGAGGTTATGTGGAGTCAATAGTCAAACCTGCCACCCGATGTTTGCTCCAGCTTAACCACATGAACCCTATCACACCATATTCTGGACATGTCATAATAGGCAATAATAGACCATTTTATATAAATATTATATCCTAACACAGGGGTCTTCTTTTCAACATTCTCAGGCCAAGGACCCCATAGATACCATATAGTTTAGTTTCATCGTTTGACAGCACAATCCTCAGTACATGTATTTTGGGTTATCTAAATGTGTGTTTCCAGATATTTAACCACTTGAACCGTCAATACCTTTCACTCTGTACTTAGTCTGCTCTTTTTCCCCTCTACACCAAAGCTCTTTGCCAAAAATAGCCGATCTACAAGCTCACAACGCCTCGCAGCGGGAGGCGTTGTGAGCTTGAAGGTCTGCTATTTTTGTCTAAAGTTCTCAGAATATGGACGCTAGGGTTCAAGTGGTTAATATAAAAAAGGAGGAAAAAAAGTTTCTATCACTCAAAGATTTGGAGGACACCCTGTAGTAACTCTGGGGACCCCCTAGGGGTCCCGGACCCCCTGTTGAATACCCCTGTCCTAACATCATTCAACATAGATTTTTGGTTTGTATTAAGTTGTGTTGGTAAGTAACCAACATTTAATGTCTGTACAACGTATATCCCAATGTCTAATTGACGATGAATACTGACATTCTGTTGTTGGGTTTGTGAGCAGAACCCTAACATCTGCTAAACATTATTATACCAAAGTCCACACAATGTTATATGTTAACATTATTACACGTTGATTTTTTGTTGGTTGCAAAATACTGACATTCTGTTGTCGGGTAGTGTGACCGAAGGCATACCACCTTCCTGTGCTTCTATTAGTTTTACTTTGGAAACTCCACCATTAGACTGATGATACTGAAGGTTCTTGGTTTACCTACAACCCTAGATTACTATGTCTATGCATTTGATGCTTTACTGTGTGCTGTCCTTGCTTATTGTAAATTGCTCTGGATTTAGAGTGTGCTAAATGTCTTAATCGTACAACAAGGTAGAATAATAATCAATCAAAAGGGGTTAGTTTATTAAGCAAATGGATATAATATAGGCCTATGCATTACTATGTTAATATTAAGTTCTTGGGGGAGGACCCCCCACCCCCTTTACAAAAAATGTCTCTCCTTGATTCTGACAAATCCAATGTCACCAACCCTGCATATGGTATAGTGGACTCAGGGCTGTAGCGCGTCTAATCAGCGCCTCTCTTCACTCGTGTGCGCGTGCGCACAATTTTTGCAGATTTTGGCGTGAATTTAGTCGGTTTTGGTCCGGTTTGGGTCTGGTTTGGTCACTCCCTCCATTTCGGAATGAATTGTGGGTGGACTGGGATTTGAAAATGTGACCTCTGCATTGAGAGTTTGATCTTTAAACCACAACAAGACCATCTCTCACAGCAGACATTTTCTGGTGCTTTTCAGTACTGCTTTTGTATTTTAACCTTGAAAAGTAACACAGCAATGATCTGAACTTGAACCGGGATTTGAACATGAGACCTCTGAACTGAGGATCTGATCTTTAGACCTCTAGACCATCTCTCAGTTGAACCATCTCTCACCAGAGGTATTCACTTCCTTCCTAGTAAACTCGGATAAGAACATGGATCCTCTGAACTGAGAGTCCAATCACCAGTCCGCTAAACCATATGCCACTATAGATGTTTTCCGGTGCTTTTGAGTGGTTCTTTTTGTTCTTGAAAATGTCAAAGTATTAAAGCAATGTGGGAGAATTGAGATTTGAACATGGGACCTCTGCACTAAGAGTCTTTATACCACTACAACAGGGTTAGCGACTCACTCCACGGAGGTTAGGGTTAGGGTGAGGGTTAGAGTCGGTGTCGAAAAGATGACATACAGTAAGTAACAGCGACACGCTCGCCTGAAGTTTGACCTCATCTCCTGCGGTGCATCTGAATTGTCATTTCTCCTGAATTTCTCCTGGATTCGGTATCAAACTCCAAAATCCACCAGAAAACAGGAAATTACATCTACTGTGTTCAAAGAGCCTGCTGATTGGTCAGTCAGTCAGGGACCAATCAGAAGGCTGACAAACCCATTATAGACATGAGTTTACAGAATAAAGCTGTCTCTATTCTGTGTTACAGTATGTGTTCCTTTTCTCTCATTCTTTTCCCTATTCTAACTGTAACTGCAAAGTAGAGAGCTGATACAACACAATAATTGCATCCACTATTTTAAATTAAAGATAAAATAATTTTATTTTAGTTGACCAATTCATAGACATGGCTTGATGGTGGGTAATTGCGACCGTCAGGGAGCAGTTTACTATGAAAACCTCCACCGGCCGTCCGTCCGTCCGTCCGTCCGTCCGTCACACGTCACACGTGACCATCAACAAACGTCACACCTTTGTTGATGTTTAAATCGAAGAGTCTTGGTCAAATACTTCTGTTGGTTTCTGCACTGATCATTTATACAATTCAGCTGTGTTTGCTCGTGTCATCATGATGAGGTCATAAATCAGCCATGCCCAAATATAGATTTTACGGGTTTACATGCTTACTCAGTTATTCGTTATGTGAAAGTCCTATGACGTCTATGATATCTGACATCATCATACATACATTCCCTTTTATGCCCATAAATGGAGATCCCCTCTGTAGAACCAGCCACTGACATCACTGTAATGTCAGGGGAACCAAATCCCTTTTATGCCCATATATGGAGATCCCTGTGATGCCAGGGGAACCAAATCCCTTTTATGCCCATATATGGAGATATGGAGATCCCCGTGTTGCCAGGGTAACCAAATCCATTTTATGCCCATATATGGAGATCCCTGTGATGCCAGGGGAACCAAATCCCTTTTACGCCCATATATGGAGATCCCTTATGTCATCAATATTAAGCCCATATCTGTGAATATCTTTGGGTACCAGATGTCTCCATATATGGTTAAATGGTCCGATATACATCACTGGCCAGAAGACCAAGAAATGGTGCAACCTCGCCCTTTGCTTTTCTCCCTTAGGCATCTTACTGGTAGGTAGTTTAATGAGGAATGCAGTATGGTGGTAGGTAGGTAGTTATGGCCTTTGATGTAAGATTTTCACTTTCTAGGATAACTATATTTGCTATTCCCAGATGATGCCCTTTTAGGGTACCCCTCATGCCCATATATGGAGATCCCCAGGCTTTACTAATTAACATAAGTTTTATGCCCATATATGGAGATCATTGTCCCAATGTCATCAGATATATGGGCATAAATGGACACAGGCAAACTAGATGGGCTGTATGGATATCCAGATGTGTGATGTAAGTGTTTTATTCCAAATGTGGCACCCCACAGACATATTTCCAGAAACAAAATCCCTTTCATGCCCATATATGGAGATTTCTGATGTCATCAATCCCAGGCCCTGTAAAAAACATGGTTGCTATGGTAAACAGTTGGTTGCTAGGGTAAACAGTTGGTTGTTAGGGTAAGAAAACATGGTTGCTATGGTAAACAATTGGTTGCTAGGGTAAACAGTTGGTTGCTAGGGTAAAAAAAACATGGTTGCTGTGGTAAAAAGTTGGTTGCTAGGGTAAACAGTTGGTTGCTAAGGTAAAAAACATGGTTGCTATGGTAAACAGTTGGTTAGTAGGGTAAACCTTCAATGATTTTGACATCTTGTTACTAATCTGTCGGTAGATAATGCCGGTCTTATATAAGGGTCATTTGTGTACGGTGTGATGTCATACTGATGTCAGCAGTGTGACAGGAGATAAGCGACCAACGGTCGCTTATCTCCCGATTAGGGAGTCTTACTGGTGTTCACATTAAACAATGTTAGTTAGTGCCAAGGAACTGCACCCAAAACGAGCCCTGTAGTCTTCGGACATCTTTCGTCTCAAAGCTGCTCAAAGTCACAGGTAAGGTGAACACATATTAGCCCAGTGGAACATCCCCAGAGAGATATTAAGCTACATAGGCAAATGTTTAGGCCACCACAACAACAATATATACCTCTGGAGACTCCAGCGGCACCGGGCACAGTAAAGATAGGGTTTTTTGGCAGCAACGTTCAAAGTCAAAGAAAGAAAGGGTTTGACGCAGAGTTGTTGCCCGTAATGAGCGCATACATCAGCAGTATTCAGCCATTCCCACTGAAGGCTGTGGACAGCACTATTCACGGTGGCTGGTTTTACATACTGTAGGTGGCAGGCTACAAAACCACTGCAGTGCTTAACACTTTCCTGGGCTTTTTACACTCAGCCCCGGGGAGGGAGAGAGAGACAGTGTGTGTGCTGTGTGGGTCCTCCTATGCTTTGCTCAGGGATAATCTAGGCTCTTTACATTGTGTCAGGTTATTTAGTGCAGTACAATGGGGAGATCATACAGTAGAAACATGGGGCAGAGTGGGGGAATAACATTATGGTTGCTGTCCGGTGGGAAACTTGTACTTGTACTTTAGAGGAAATGTGTTCCTTATAAAACCCACAGACTGATCATAACCACTTTCAACCTAGCGGCCCTATTTTGAGCATGCCATTATAGGCAAAAAAAATAGTGAAAATAGCACATCGACAAGCTCACAGCGTGTCACAATGCGACACCTGTCCTGAGCTTGCAGAGCTGTTATTTCCTCCCCATTTCCCATCATAGGCTACATTTCGGCATTCATTTATGAAAAAAATAAAACATGAAAATAATAAGAAGAAGACAGCGATATGTAACACAGGTGTGTTCTTGAGCCCTTGCAACTATGCTGCCCGTGGCGTGCCCTAAATGAATTCAAAAGTACCAGAAGGACTGCTGGCTATTACATTCTCATTCTTCGTGGAGCAAAATTCCATTTATTGCGACCGTAGGTCACATTTACTTTGAAAACCTGCAGCTCATGTGCGTCAGTCCGTCACGCCTCATGTCACGCTCCATATATGGCCAAGACAGAAAAAATGTGCAAGTGTGACTCGCGTCACGGCAACCACGCTTGCATCCTTGTCCCTTTTCTGCCCATATATGGAGATCCCTGATGTCATCAATTTTAAGCCCATCTATGGGAATTCCCATATATGGACATAATTGTGTCAGTCTCATGAACCAGTGTGGTCGTCGCGACACGAGTCACACTTGCAAATGAATTCCGTCCTTGTCTCTTTCATCATGCCCATGTATGGAGATTTTGGGGTTTGTATTGTAAATCACACCGGTGTGATGTCATCACGGTGTGATTTACAATACAAACCCCAAAATCATTCCTCCAGTTCTAGGCAACACAGAAGGGGGTGAACCTTTTTTTAATTTCCACTCCTCTAAGGTATATTTATGACATAGTTCAATATTGAAAATGAGTGTTTTTCCCTTTAAGCCCATATCTGGGAATGCCCATATAGGGACATATTTGTTCCCAAATGATGATGATTATAGTCACCATTTGAATGAACTATGATTTAATTTGTAGAACAGATTTTTCAGTTAATTGACTAATATTGACAAATATGTCTAATTATTTGTTGCAAAAGACAGAATGGATCATCTACTAGCATAAGTGAATAATACACATCCTCTGGTAATGACCTTTTGCAGATGGTTGTCTCTTTTTGCAGAAATTGTCCATAATACTGACTGCTAAGTTATTCATCCGGTGCATTGCTGCATGATTGTATATTCTGTATCAAATTTATTCATCCAATGATATTACGTATATTCTTCTATATTCTCCATATATTTACCTTTTTACTGCAGCATATAGATTATTACCTCAGTAACCCAGGGAAGGTGTAAGTCGAAATTGTAGGCAGGCCATTATACGTCTATGTTCATTCATTACCAATGCCTGTATATTGATTTTTTTCTTCTTCATTATTAGGTTTATCAGCACTTTATTACTTATTACTACACTTAGTAGCCTTACTTGCATGAACGCTTGTGTATTCCCCAGTGTCTGCATGTGTGTGTGTACAGTACATATGTGTGTGTGAGTCAGTGCGTTCATGCATGCGTGTGTGCATATCCATTCACTGTTCCTCTTATGACAGCCTAATGTTTCGCCGTTCTTTGGGGCCGGCGGTGTGCGCCAGATCGTGTCTCTATTACGGCTCCACATCATTGACTAACCGCTCAGTCGTGACTGGTTCAATAGAGCCACCACCGTTAGACCGTACATCAATGTTGACAGGACACACCGTATATAAGAATGGACTAGTAAAGAATAGATGATAATGATGGCACAGCACAAGGACTACACTAACAAAATCCTGAGTGTTTATTTCACCCACTGGACCCACTTAGACTATCTGGAGGAAGTAGTAATGCTGTCGCCATGGGGGTCATCGATATCCGTTGTCTGTACGCGGACAAATGTCTCAGTGGACTTGACCTTGTCCGTGACACATTTTAGATTTTCTTTTTTGCACACCATTTTGACAAAAATGACCACCACAAGCCAGCATGGCAACGACCCCTGACTGTCGCAGTGGTGCCAGGAAAACTGCCTCTTTCTGCACGTCGGAAAGGCCAAGTAGATGATCGTGGACTTCTGTAACGCAAAGCCAAAGGTCTCACACTGCCTTCCTGATAAACGGAGCACCAGTAGAGAGGGTGATCGAGCTAGCTTCAAGTACGTCGGGGTGCACGTCACAGAGGAACTGACTTGGAGAACGCACACAGAGACTGTGGCAAAGTTGTTCCTCGTCAGGCAGCTTCTTCTTCTCCTTTTCGTGTCTTCGAAACACATGCTTGTATGACAATTTCCCAGTTCTTTACACATATATAGTCTTCAGCATTATTATTGAACTTGGATACTAGAGGGCAGACAAGGCTGCATCAATCGTATGGCCCTCTTCTCCATATTCACAGGTGGTTGTATCCCCATCTGGCCTTTGCAGCTTTTGATCACCCGATTCCTGTTCTCAGTTGGTTGAGTGTCTTCCACTGGACCCATGCTGCTTGTTCTGAGCCAGAGGGGAGGTCTTCAGAAGGGGGGATTCCCGTGTCAACAGGAGGGGGACATTCTCAAGCTTTTTTGTCCATAGCTGGTTTCTTCCCGGGATGTTGTCAGGCAGCTTAGGATATCCAGTAGGTATCAGAGAAGGTCCTGAAATCTTTCTACTCTGCTACAACCCAGAGCATCCTGACAGGGTTCATCTCTATATGGTATGGAACAGATAGCTCTTTCTAGGGTCTACAAGTGTTGCAGAAGATGGTGGGCAGTGGTGGACAAATTACTCCGGTACTTGAGTCAAAGTATACAGTCTACTCCTGGTCAAATATGACTACAAGTATAAAGGTTGCTCTGTCAAATGTGTACTGTAAGTACTGGAAACAGCACTTTTAAAGATTCAAAAGTAAAAATGAATAAAGTACACTTAAAAAAATAAAGGAAAAAGAGAGTTTTCACACTCTCAGAGTTAAATTAGAATATAAAAGGTTAAAATGGTAATAGAACAGGGGGAGTTGGGATACAGTCACCATGTCACGAGATAAAAAAATGCATTTTAATCCAAAGTTTAGCAATTCAGAGGAGACAAATCTTGTGCTGTCACTCTCGCTTTCTCTCACACACATGCACAAGCACGCACTCACGCACGCACGCATGCATGCATGCACGCACGCACGCACACACACGCACACGCGCACGCATGCATGAACGTAGATGCACGCACGCACGCACGCACGCACGCACGCACACAGTCATAAACACTCCTCTCTATCACTGTCAACCATGTGTCTCTCTTCCTCAGCGTGAGACTGTACGGATGTTCTGTGGAGGCTGGAAGTTGTCACATAGAGACATTAATGTGACAGTTCTAATGGTTTACCACATGGCTTAGCATTCTAATCCGACACCATGTCAGAGATGTTGTGTGTGTCTGATTTTTGTGCGAAAAATCTCTCAAGACAGATCCTACAATTATTTTTAAATAAAATATACTCTGTGTGTGTGTTATGTGTGTGTATGTATAAAATATACTGTATGCACACACGCACACAAATATATTCATTTCTTTATTTTAACCAAATATGTGTTCCCAGCTTGGGTAGGAGGAGAACCACTTATGTGATGCCAATGATTGAAAGCGTGTCCAGGAGAGGTTGACTGTGTCAAATGCTAAAGAGTGCAGACAGGTCGAGAAGTTTGAGGACTGAGGAGTGGGAGGCAGCAGAGGCGTCAATTGGGTATGGCAGGGGTATGCAGCTGCCATACCCTTCCGCAGGTCAGCTGCACAGGTGCAATTCATTATTGTTAATTGTGGCATGTTTACTAACATGCCAAGTTTAGCTGCACTTGAACAACCATTCCAGGCTGCCATCCAGCCCAAGAAACCGTAGAAATGGGGAGAAACATAGAATGTACTTCTTAAAATAAATGTATCATGCCTGTTGCTAAGGTATGGCAACATGACTAGTGTCTTGCACGCGCGCGAAGTTGCCATACCTTAGCTTTTTCTGAACTGACGCCACAGCCTGGGCAGCACGGAGGTACAGTACCTCTGTGACTGTGAGAAGTGCTGTTTCAGTGGAATGGGCCTATTTGAATTCTGACTGGTTGTTATCCAACACATTATTCTGTGAGACATTGAGAGAGAGCTGCTTATAGAAACAACCCGTTCAAGAGAGAAGATTAGCAAACATCTACATAAATATCAAGTAACTTCAAAACTGCCGAAGGTGCCCGGTGCACGCATAAGCCATGCAGAGTAGAGGTGAAAATGAAGCCAGAAGTGTTTTCAAGGGAAATGCACCTTTGTGGATGATTTAACTTTACTGTGTCTTGTAGGCCTACTCCCTCCATGGGCCCCTATCTTGCACCAGCTCAAATAAAACCACATAAGAAGGAAAGGTTAATGAGAAATAGGTGAACCTCAATGTATTGATGGAGCCATCCTTGGCTCTGTCTATTCCCCAGACACATTTTAAGCAGGCCAGGGGTTATTTTATCACCACAAATTAGCCAGACTCATTAAACCATACAAAATAATTCTCTGATTAAATACACAGGTTTGTAGAATGTAGATTTCATTCAACTTATTCTAAGTGAGTTCCATTTACTCCAACGTTATAAGCAACCGACACATCAAAACGGGATCAGAGGAATGCTTTGATAAATACATAATACAAAAACATCCCAATAATAAAACAAAGCTACAGTATGGTTGGAGAAGGATCAAAGCTGATGGACTCTTATGGTTCTTATCTTTGCTTTGTTTGAAATAGGCTACCGGTGAACCATGAACTGAAAAAGGCCAACAGGTGAACAGGTGCACCTGCTGTAAGATGCTCAGGCTGAAGGTATTCATTTAATCCATTAGGACTGAGGCAGATTCTTAAAACGTCCTCTTGTTTAAAAAAAAAGAAGAAAAAAAAATATTCAAAGATTACAAAAAAAATATTGTTGTTGTCGGTGGAAACCTTGTATGTCCAAAACCGTTCGTTTTGTATTTATCATTTTAAAAGTGATTTAAACTAGTGAAAAGAGCCGATCTAGAAGCACACAACGCCTTGCACTGTGAGGCGTTGTGTGCTTGTAGATCTGCTATTTTCCCTAGTTTTGCGCGACTGTCTTGTATGACAGTCTTGGAGATACAAGGTTTCTGCCCGACAGCGACTTAATGGGTACAGAACCAGTACTGTATAGAGGATGCACAAATATGTGTACCAAAACTCCCCAAACACTGATGCTGAGGCTGAAGAGGGTGAGGAGGAAGAGGAAGAAGATGAGGAGGAGGAAGATGACGAGGAGGAGCCTGCAGAAACTGGAGAAGAAGACGATGCTGCTAAGCTGTATGTATGCCATACAATGAAGCTGGTACATACATCCCACTGTGTGTGTCTTTGACAGTGCTTCGGTTGTAGGCTATACAGATAGATATGGCTTCTTCACAGGCAGATTTCCACGCTCATTCACCCGTCACCTCTGGTGTATAGCGATAGCCCCATATCTCTGTGTGTGCACACACACACACACACACACACACACACACACACACACACACACACACACACACACACACACACACACACACACACACACATGCTCGCTGTATGCTCAACTAATCATCTGCAACACACTTCAGGCCCGAAGTAAAGCAGACATGGCTTCAAAGGCCCATATGGGAATTCCAACTGATTGTTTTGAGTTCATGCCAAGCTGGAACTAACTGGGAAGTTTCTGACTTGGAACTTTTCCCACCTCGATAATAAATTGGAACTCATCAGGCCCCCATTTCCTCCTACAAGAAACATTTAGTATAAAACGTCCCTTTACATTGGAGTTGGTGGACGGTATGATCAGGTACGACTGAAAGAAAGTTGTGTTTATTTGGCTGCTTTCACGACACAAGCTTTGCTCAAAGGCGTTTAAATCGCCACCATGCTGCTTCTTGTGAATACGTGATGTCCTAGCACTGTGTTGGAAACTTCAAAGCTCTGATCCATTATGAGGTAGTTGGCACATTCTGTGTCATTTTGTGTTAAAAAAATGCAGATCTGCAAACTCACAGTGCATTACTTCACGCTGTGAGCTTGTACAGACATCTTTTTGAACATTTCTGAAAAATCTTGAAAGTGTTTTGCATTTTTAACACGAATTATCACCTCTGGGGGCCACAGGCACAAAAGAAATTTCAGATGGGGGTCCGCGGCCATGGCATGCTGCATAAGAGGGTCACCTAAATGCCAATGCAAAAAAATCTAACACATAAATATAGATAGGCCTAGAGAGATACTGTATATAGATATAGATATGCCTTTATGATCCCAAGGGGGAAATTCAGTCGCCAAAGGCAGCACAACGGTTAAGTTATGCTAAACTCTCTCTAGAGGTTCCTTGTTTTTTCCACACTCCTGAGAAGAAGCATGCCAGATACTCACTAGCTCTTGTGTGTGCAGGCGATTAAGCTAAGCTGCTACAGTACGTTCCTTTCAACAGCATGAGGTTGGAAGATGAAGATGTAGGAAATTATACAGCAAGAGAGAGAGAGAGAGAGAGAGAGAGAGAGAGAGAGAGAGAGAGAGAGA
Organism: Nannobrachium achirus; assembly: GCF_963921795.1. NCBI lineage: Eukaryota > Metazoa > Chordata > Actinopteri > Myctophiformes > Myctophidae > Nannobrachium > Nannobrachium achirus. The sequence continues at coordinate 23,331,528 of NC_137823.1, read as the reverse complement.
GAGAGAGAGAGAGAGAGAGAGAGAGTGTGTGTGTGGGGGTGTGTGAGAATGGGAGAGGCAGAGAGAACGATAGAGCGAGTTAGAGAGAAAGACACTTCCAGCGATAGGAGGAGAAAGAAAGAAAGAAAGAAAGAAAGAAAGAAAGAAAGAAAGAAAGAAAGAAAGAAAGAAAGGTACTTTGTTATTGTCCACGACTGCATTACACACAACTCAACTCAAGGTTAAACCGCCCTGAACATACCTGTATATATTTGAGGTTGATCCTCAAATATGAGGAAACATTATAGTATTTTCCACAAATACAGTCGACAGCATTGCATTGAGGCGGTGCAAGATACACAAAACATAGGAATTGATATGTGTTGTGGCTTTTGAAACACATTGATTCTCGCATCAATCTGCTGAACCGCCTATACTGTACATACATACCAAGGGTCGGCTGTTTCAGATAGTCTAAGAAGAGGTGGGGCCCAGGAGTGTGAGTGTGGGAAGAAGTTTGAGCAGACTGCTGACCACATAACCTCGCCTACCAGGCTTTCTGGGGGAAAGCCTGGTGTTCGTTCACAACAGGCCGTTTGGTTTCCGCCTAATGCGCGGAAACCACTAGAAGAAGCGGCGTCGCTTTGATTTGGTTCCCTCCATTCGTTTCCCCAATCCCTATTAAAATGCTTGAGTAGCCTAATGTAGTCTTGCCAGTTGCTACGAGTTAGACTAAAATATGCATATACCAAACTAATTTTTCAAAAGCAAAACTACTCCGCATCAAGGAGTTTATTAGGTAGGCCCTAAAAGTGTGTCCTTGAGCGCAGGGGAATTATTTTGGGTTAAAACTGTTTCCGGTGGGTAGTTCCGGCCAAATTGTAGTCTTCGAGTACTACAACATGACGTGTTGTGGTTTCCACTCATAATCACCAATGTCCAATGTAGTAAACACCACCTTCGAGGCCGGCCGGTCTCTTCCAGGTGGGACCAGAGACGAGGGAATGGTGGCAGCACACCACTGAGCTGGACATATGATGACGGCACACAAAAGAAGAATCAATCTGGGAACCTGACTGGTCGGTTTCCTGGAGAGGTTTGCTTCTATCACTCCATTTGCTCTCCATCCTCTTCTACACCGGGCTTCTAATCCAGGCACGTGCACACATTGACATCAAAGGGGGCTTGAGCCCTTGACCTTTTATCCGTTTGTACAAAGTGCCCTCTCCAGATCATGAATGCAGTTTTCATTATGTTAAAATAAATGCAAATGCCGTCTTTCCATGCCATACCTGAAGGCAGCATTCAAGAGAATTGCCATGTCCAAACTCTCCTGTACTTGAATGCAGCCGTTATGCCACATCTCCAGTATTTACTTGATTATGCTTAGTTCAGTGTGGTGTCAGCTTGGAAGTCTGCTATTTTTGATATTTTCACCAAAAGGCCTTTTTAGAAATTTCAGCCCCTGCCTCTCTAACATTCTCTGCACGTCCCTGTTCTAATCTCTGTAATCACTGCAGTGTACGCCAACTCTTTTTCTCCTTCCTTCCCTCTGCCATGATAAACAGTTTTAGTTAGATTTTATATGCAAGTTGGTTGTGGAAGAAACCATGCAAGGCACGGACCTGCACATCAGGAGCAGGAATTAAGGGCTCAGCATGCATCTTGCCCAAGGACACTTTGAGTAAAATAGTTGACCTACTGTACCATCTTTCCATGTTTTTATTTGTGTTTGTCCAGTGTAGTCCAGGTACTGTAATGACCAGTTCAAGTTCAGCTGTACTGTCAGTGCAGTGTTGTGTGAAGTGGGAAATTGTGTTTTGACAAACTGTAACTGTAACTTAAGTTATTGTCAATGAGTAGTCAGAGAAAGGCATTGTCATCAGAATATTTTATGTAGGTCTATGTGGTGATGGGTGAAGGACTGTCTACTTTTCTCTAGAAGCTCACAGTCACAACTAGGGATGGGACGATATGAAAATGTCATATCACGATTATTGTTGTAAAATAAATCGCGATTTACGATATTATAGCGATAATCAAAATCCATTATCCTGGGGCGGAACATTTGTCAAAAAATTGCAGATCTACAGTACAAGCTCACAACGCGCCACAATGTGAGCTTGTAGAACATTTATTTTTTGGCAAAGACATTTGATAGAGAGTGAAAAAAGACTGTATCAAGTACGTATATTATAAGTAGTAAGTACCTTTTACCAATTATAGAGGGTTTAAGTTACGGTATTTGCTGGATATGCAGCTCGGCAAATAAAAGGTGAATTGATCCCAGTGCCTGACGGAGGACGATAAATTAAATCTCCACGATACGATTATCGTGAGTGTTTTTTATCACGATAAACGATAATAACGCTTATCGTCCCATCCCTACTCACAACACGTTTTGCTTAAGCTGCTATTTTACGGTATTTTAAAATCCTGAAAAAACTATTTTTGACTGCTTTTGAAAATATAATGACTGGACCACAGGTTGGAACTGCTGCTAAATGGTGCATTTATATAGCGCTTTTATCCAAAGCGCTTTACATAGATTGTGCATTACATTCACCCATTCACGCACACATTCACACACCGGTGGTGGAGGAAACCATACAAGGCACCAACCTACTCACCGGAAGCAACTAGGGGTTCAGAGTCTTGCCCAATAGTCCAGTCGTTACATGAAAAAACCTAAAACAAATTGCAATAGTAGCAAACTCAACTGATTTTGTATCCTCAATATGTCCTTAGTGAGGGAAAAAAAGTCCCAAGGAATCCCATCAGGGGAAAGTTTTGAAAACGACCTACCTACCTTCACTTACTATACACTACACTATAAATGAAAAAATGACTCCCACAAAATCTCCTTTAAGTGGGATGTGAGGGGTCAAACTAGGGGTTTTTAATTATTCTGAATCCATTGCAAGCATTTGTTTTGCATGAAAAACATTCCTTGGGCTAAAAACGGACCCCAAAAGACTGTGAAAATCACTAAACCATCGTTTTGAGGGGCCATTTTTTGCCCAAGGAATGTTTTTCAAGCAAAACAAATGCTTGCAATGGATTCAGAATAATTAAAAACCCCTAGTTTGGATCCTACTTAAAGCAGATTTTTTGGGAGTCATTTTTTCCTTTACAGTGTAGTGTATAGTAAGTGAAGGTAGGTAGGTCGTTTTCAAAACTTTCCCCTGATGGGATTCCTTGGGACTTTTATTCCCTCACTGAGGACATATTGAGGATACGAAATCAGTTGAGTTTGCTACTATTGCAATTTGTTTTAGGTTTAGCCTAATTTTGGCCTAGGGGGAGCCCGGATTCGAACTGGGAACCCTTCGGGAACCCTTCGTGCTCTAATAGCGGTTTCTCTACCCCTGAGCTATGCCGCTCTTGGTGATCAATACAGTTACTGAATGCAAGACACCACCACAAGAACACCGTTTACTCTTAAGTCTGAACTATTGGACCGTGATCTCCTGAGATGGAGCCAGGGACGTGCTGGGCCCCTGATTCAGCACGGGAAAAAGATTTGGAGAGGCCCTCATTGCACGCTATAGAGAGAGATCTCTCTCTGTAGCGCTGCTGCTACTCAAAGATTTGTCATTTCAGATCATGACAAGTGACAAGCCAGTGGGCCAATTATTGTACATGAGTTATATTTCGTCGTTGTCGGGTGGAAACCTTGTATGTCCAAAACCGTTTGTTTTGTATTTATCATTTTAAAAAGGATTTAAACTAGTGAAAACAGCCGATCTACAAGCACACAACGCCTCGCACCGTGAGGCGTTGTGTGCTTGTAGATCTGCTGTTTTCACTACTTTTGTGTACTTTAGTGAATTAATTTTCCCCATTGACTTATAATGGGAATCGCAAAAACTCACATTCAATTATTTGTCTCTCGCAAACCATAGGGGCTAGAGTTTCAAGACTTGGAGAGGAGGTTCATAATGATTTCAAGGATTAAATAAAAAATAATTGTGTCATTTGGCCGCATGGTGGCGCCATAACACCCCACTTTACGTTTTGGCCTGTAACTCTTGAACCGTAGGTCGGAAAATTAAAAATATTTTTTCCCTGGATTCCTTGGGTCATGACGCATCTCCCCATATAGGCCACGCCCATTTGCGCCATGATAGATTTTCCGCCATCTTGAATTTTCTCCAAAACACACTTTTTGCTCCTTTTCCTACATATTTTCTTCAAATGTCACAAAAATCGGTACACATGATCCACACACACACACACACACACACACACACACACACACACACACACACACACACACACACACACACACACACACACACACAGCTCCACTTCACACGGGTGTGATTTTTGAATAGCCAACATATAAATGGATAAGGTGGTTTAAAATGATTGTGATGCTACATTAACTACTCTTGTTGGGGACCCCCTGGAACCACCCCAAGGACCCCTGGAGGTCCCCGGAGCCCACTTTGAGAACCAACGGCTTATATGTTCAGTCCTGTGGGGAAACACGATAAGCACAGTTACAGTCAGATTCTATAGTCACTGAGTATGAACTACAGTACCACACAGCAGTTCTGACCGAATTGCCACTCGGCAATGCACAGCCCATGGTATATACACACCTTACAGTTAAGCAATAGCACACACTGTATACCTCGAATCTACAGTAAGCTAACAGAGCACACAAAGTTGTTACACACAGATCCCATTGCTCTGCCTGGCTGCCAGGAAGGAGTCAAATGAGGCTGCATGACTTTTCTCAGGCCTTTTATCCACCAGGGAGTGAGGGGCTGATTGGTTGCAGTGCACTTGGGGGGGGGGGGGGGGGGGGGGGGGAGCAGGACCCGGAAAGGTGACACAAGAAACATGAAGCACACACCAAAACACTGAACCACAACGTTGAGTTAAATGCATGTGAAATAATATACCAGGTCATAGCCCAGCGTTTGGATGCAGAAAAGATATGATGGTAGGTAGGTAGGTAGGTAGGTAGGTAGGTAGGTAGGTAGGTAGGTCGGTCGGTAGGTAGATAGATAGATCTTAGATAGATCCTAGATAGATAGATAGATAGATAGATAGATAGATAGATAGAGTCTGTGTATTCATCAGATCAGAGTGAACTGGAAATGGGGATCTGCACCTTGCTACTCTGAGTCTCTGACATACATGATGCTATTCATAGCTTCTATGTCAAATTGAAATAATTGAGTAACATCCCTCCTGTACCTGCTGAACGAGAACAGTTCATGTCTGATGATTGCATGCAAAACAAACACCCCTTATATGATAACAGCATATTCAGAAGTTGAGTGATTGCAATTTCCCCTGTGTCAAACCACATATTTGCTGCATGTCTGGACTATCTATATAATGACATACTGAAGATAGGGAGGCCGGCTTGAAAGTGACTAAAATAGAAGATGATGTGTTCAATCAAGCTACATTATTTGAATGCAGCCCTCGCTTACAAGACATGTTTAAGGATATTCCTGAGGGGGAAATATACTGCAGAGTTTATACAGTCAGATTCCAGTCAATGCGTAACTACTGTACATGCAATAAACACTGCCTCTTCCCAAAGTTCCCATCACAAAAGTACCAAAAGTAAAAGTACAAAATGTTTGAAAATAGCAGATCTACAACCTTGTAGATCGTCTATTTTCAAATAGCCTAGGTATAAAATAGGGAAATAGTGGATTAATGTATGTTTTACAATAAATCATTTAAGTAGCTACTAGCTAGTAACTATAGTTTTCAAATAGTGGAGTAAAAGTACAATAAAAGTAAAAGTAGGCCTACTGAAACTTGGAATTACTCAACTAAAGTACAAATACCTAAAAACTTTACACCCCTGCACACCAGCTACATATTATGGCTCACTGAGTCAGTGGGTCACAAAGTGTGGTGTCCGGGGACCCCCAGGGGTCCTTGAGGGGGTTCCAGGGTTTGCGTCCCCAGCCAAATGTTTGAAAGTTAGGAACCAAAGGGACCCTTTTGGGTCTGTTTTTATAGTGTAGATTTGGGACCCACTCCCAGAATGGTATTAAATGGGGGCCCAGGGCCATATGAAACCCTCCAGGGGTTGAAGAAGTTTGAGGACCTGTGCACTGCATGGGTGACCAACGGAAAGAGCATTTTCTCTAGGGGATCAATACAATTATTGAATACAACACACCAACCAAGAACACTGTTTAGTCTCAATTTTATCTGCAAGAGAAATTCCACTATTTGATTGTCATCTCCTGAGACACAGGGCCGTCATACAGACTTTTGGGAGGGGGGTCAAGATGAAAGACCTGGGCCCACCCTCCACGTGGATGATGACGGCTGGCAAGTAACGGATGATGTCTCTAAATTATGCTAAATAATATAACTGTAATTAGTTCTGATCACAAAGTAAATGTGGTAATTAAGTCAAAGTTAGATATCAAAAAGATGGTGATTGTCTTCAGATTGTCTTATGACAGTAAAAAGATACTTCCAACAGTGTACAGTGTAATATAGACAAAACAAAAACATAAAGAGAGTCTCATTCAATATACTGAAAATGGTTGAGGACATGCTGCTGCTGCATACAGGGTAGACTACCAATATGATAAGAATGTCTTTGGCTTCTCTTAGTGGGCATACACTTAAACTGCATCAAAAGAAACATGTGCCTCACTTGCAGTGTGCTTTCAGTTCCATCTTCTGGATAGAATAGTGTACTGCACCATGACACTGGCTGGCTAGTGGCTACTATGTAGTAAAAACTCCTGTTGTACAGTATTTAAGAGAATTTCATAATTATGCTCCATGACAAACTAGAGTTCGGTGCAAAATATTGTGTTTAATTTGCAAATTGTGCGTAGATTTAAATGTATTCTTATGAATTTAGCTGATTTTGTTACCCAGATATGAATGTTTATGTGTGAATTCATGACAAAGAGAGAGATTTTATATGGGGGTTACAATATACCATCGTTTAAAAAGCATTTTATAAAATCAAACGCATACACACAGATGAATTATGTGAAAATCATTTTTTTTATTTCATTTCAGTAGCATCGTTTTGTGATTTCCAACGGAAAAGACACAGTATTGTGGTTGGTTTGGCATAGATAATCTTTTGTCTTGCGTAAGGCAAAGCTTAAAGTATTCTGTTCCTTTTTGTTAAAGCTCAGGCTGCGAAGATCGTCATCGTCATCATCATCATCATCCTCATCCTCATCTATTCCGTCAAAGAAAACATACTAATTCCTCATTACTCCCACTACTAATCTAGGCCCACACTTTTACTTGCATTTGAAAACTGAAAAATACAGCAGTTTATAGTTTAAATAATGATGTCAAGTCTGCTCCTGGTATAGAACCCATTTAGACGTACGGTACAGTATAGCGCTTTGCTCACGCCAGTTGAGACAAGCCCAGGTCTTCAGCCATGTGGTTCTTAAGGCACAAGGTAAACACATAGACAGACACACCCTGACCAAATCAAATATAAATAAACCCCTCACATACTCCCCCACACACTATCTCCCTCTGACCCAGTAGTTATGGCTCTCAAACCTTTTCAAATGGGACCCCCATTACTCTGAGGCCCCTTTTCCACCAAAATAACTTTGGTTCTAGAACCAGTGCGGTTCAAGATTCTTGGAACCTTGCCTCTTTCTAGCAAACTGGAACTGAATCCTCAAATAGGCGGGAAAAGAATCGAACCGGTTCAACCCCAATCGAAAAGGGGCCTGAGAGTGTACAAATGGAGCCAAATGGAGCCAAATGGACCCGTCATTTGTACGCTCTCAGAGTTCCAGAACCTGTTCCATTTGGATCCTAACTAAGAACAATTTAGCTCCCCTAGCTGGAACTCCCTCAAAAACCCCATGAGGGTCCACGGAAACCACTTTGAGAACCAATGCTCTTAACCACAGACACGCACACACACGCACACGCACACACACAGCCATAACAACCCAACAGAACTACACTTTCTTATTGTTCCTCTTCTTCTTCTTCCTCATTGGCTGCTGAGGGTTGCTGTTGTTGTTGGCTCTGTCTGCGTGCGATGTCGTGGAGGCAGTGGCGTCTTCAGAGGGACCACATCCAGCTTCTGGCTGGACAGGGATCGCTTCTTCTTGTTGTACAGGTTGTACTGGTTGTACTGGTTCGGCACACCGGTCCTGCTGGGTCGTCTCTTCTTGTACTGGTGCTGCCGCTGGTGTGGGCTGCTCGATTTCCATCACTTCAGCTTGAACCTTTGAAAAAGAAGGGCAAATGGATTATTTTTAAATATCTGGATATCCAAACAATGTGTTGAAAAACAAGCTGTACTTATACATTGGCATTCTCATAAACCATAAATATGTTTTATACATTTTGGAAAAAGGGGTGTTTGAACAGCTAAATCTGCCCTAGCGCCCAGCATTCAGTGGAGCAGATTTGTGTTGTTACTTCGGACCTGGAGGGAGTGGATAAGTCCACCCTGGTAAACTAATGTTCATAATAAAATTGCAAAAAGAAAAAAAAAAATATATATATATCTACTCGATCCAAGTCTCTTAGGAGAGCTGTGGGAAGTTCAGAAATACTGTACATAGTCTTGTGACATCATCGTTTGACAGATTTATTTTTTAAACAATATTTTTGATTATTATTATCACGAGAATAATAGCTTCCACTTTAACATTGCAACTTTTCAGGAATAGAAAGCCTGCATTTTCTATTAGCTTGGATTCCCCATTGATGATTTCACAAGACTATGGATTTCTGAACTTCCCACAGCTCTCCTAAGAGACTTGGACCGAGTAGATTTCTTTTTTGCAATTTTATTATGAAGTGAGGACCTATGGGGCTTTTAAGCTGTGACATCATTTTGTAGGCAGAGGAGAATCTGCCCCCAGAGCATTTTCTGTCCCTCGCTATTTCAAAAAGCAACGACTAAAAAATAACGACTAAAGTATCATTCTAACACTTTCCTTTCAATAACAAAGAGAAGAAAAATGTGTAAATAGTAAAAATAGTAAAAAGATTCACGGAAACTGGGGGCAGAAATTCTCCTCTGCCTACAAAATGATGTCATACTTAACAGCCCCAATAAGATAGGTTGAAAATAGGTTGAAAAGTGGTGAAGTAATCCTTTAAATTCCCACCCCATCAACAAATACAAGGATACTTGTATGACATTAACTTTACCTTTGTACAGCAGAGAGGCTTTCCTCTCTACTGTAATAATCTAGTTTTGAATGCGTGATGCGTGAACGATGGTCAACCCTGACCGACGGAAGCCTATGATTTACAGCACTGCTTCCCAAACACTGGGTCGGGACCCATTTTTATGGGTCCCTTAACTTTTTGTTACCTGCTGTAACTGCTACAGTAAATTAAAAATAAAACAAATCAAAGAAATTCCATAAATTAGAAAACAATTGTTTTAAGAAATTGTGAAAATAGCCGCACTACATGTACTTGTAGATCCGCGATTTTCACTTGTTTGAGTCCCGGCCAAATGCTAATCTCTCTTTTGGGTCACAAAGTTTGGGAACCAAATTTAAACAGATTTAATCAGAAGTTGTCCCATATGTCCCATTATGCCCTACCGTTTCCTCTGCAGGTTTGGACTCTGCTGGTGGGTTGGACTCCTCCTTCGTGGGCGCTGACAGTGGTTCAGGGGCCAGTTGCTTGTTCTCTTCTGGTACTGGTACTGGTGCTGTTGGTGTGGGCTCCTTGACCTCCTTTGGTTTAGGTCTGGAATATGTTGACTCCATGGCTAGACTTGCTTCCTTCAATAGTGCTGTGACCACATCTGATTCAGTGGGCTTCTCTTCATGTTCTGGTGCTGCCAGCGGAGGTTCGGTCGCCTCCTTGCGGGTCTCCTCTGCTTCCTCCGTCTTTGACGCGGGCTCGGCCACCACGGCCACTTCGGCCACCACGGCCACTTCTTCGGCCTTCCGCGGTTCTGCGTCTGGCTTGGCTTCTACCTTCTCTTCCTCTGTGGCTTTCTTCTGGCTTTGCTTTGTGACCGCGGCGAACGCCGAGGTCAGCGCGTCCTCCTCTTCGTCCTCGGCCCCGTCGCTGTCGTCGTCTTTGTCTTCTTCTGTGTCCGAGGAGGGGGACAACAGGCTGGCCGCGAACTCCGCCAGCCTTGCCTGCTCCTCCTTCAGGCGGCTCATGCCCTGGGTCAGGACCGGGTCTTGTTCCGTCATCTCCTGGATCTCCACGGTGGTCAGGAGGCCAGAGCCGGGAGCGGCAGCAGCATCCGCCGGGACAACCACCTGCTCCTCGGACTAGGGATGGGACATCGATATTATGGTTTATCCTTATCGTGATAAAAACACTCACAATAATCGTATCGTGGGAGATTTGACGTGGCAAATGTTCCGCCCCAGGATAATGGATTTAAATTATCGCGATAAAATAGTGAATAACGATTTATTTTGTCACAATAATCGTGATATGACATTTTCACTTGGTCCCATCCCTACCTCGGGCAGGGTCATGTTGGCGTGGAAGGCGAGGCCAGACTGGGTGTTGGCGCTGCGGACGTCCTTGATCTTGTCGTACAGGGCCTTCCTCTCCTCCTGCAGGGCCCGGCACAGCAGCTCCAGCTTCTGGATCTTCACCACAAACGACTCAAACTCTTTGTCTTTCTCTGCCCGCTGCGGAGGAGAGCAGGAATGGAGGCAGAGGGTAAATGCATGGGTTAGTGAGGTGAATGCGACGGGAGGGGAGCAGAGCAGAGGGGGAGTGGAGTGGGCGCAAGAACGTGATACAGAATCGAATGGAAAGAACAGTGAGATCACGGTCAAATAGCAGGTCCAAATGATTATTCTTCCCCATTTTTCTCCCAATTTAGTTGCTATAAAATTCCCCATACATATTTGTGCTGTATGCAGCACAAATGTGTTTGATTAAGCGCTTGGCTGCACTGCGGTGGATTTGAACCATATATTTCGCAGCGGGGGACAGTGACTTGACCCCTGCACCACGAGTGCAAATACTGTAATCTTTTTCAACTTAGAATAATATCAGGAGAGTTTAGATAACGTGAGTACGATTACGAAAACGTAAACTGGACTGACTTGAACTTTCTTCTGTGATGAACTTAAATGTGATGGTAGTTGTCCTGTATGACAACATCCCATCCAACTATCATGAAAGGTAGCTGAAACAAGCTACAAAAAGTAGTTAAAATTACAAATTTAACTGGTAATTTATTGGTTGTCTTCACAACCCTAACCCTCAGGGTTCCTTGGGTACTGTAGGTTCCAAATGGATTATGGGGGGGTGTCTCCAACAGATTGAGAACCACAGACATGACCTGAAAGGAGACTTTGTGTGACAACGGCATCACCATACAGAACATACCTCTGCAATCATGCCAGCCAGAGCCTGGTTGCAGCTCTCGAACCTCGTCTTCCAAATGTTGGACTCCTTCTCCAGTTTCTTCATCTTCCCTGTCATCTAAAACAACCACAAACATGTTTCACATTGAAAGAGTTGTGCTGACGCTGACAGCATTCCGCATGACATAGCAAATGACTTAATCAATACTTTGTGACACACGTTGAAAATCTACAATCTACAAGGATGGAAACTATCATTCTTGCTAAATCCGGTGTATTTACACAGCATTGTAAATACACAATACACGCCGTCTCATCCACATAAACGTATAAGGGGTATAAGGAGCTTTCTATATTAAAGGACAACTCCGCCCTAAATAACATCTAGGCTAATTTTCTTACTTATATTGATCCAAAATGAATTGTCCATGGGGTCTATTAGGCAGCCATGCCCTTTGTCCAGTTTCCCCCACAGAACCCAGCAGCCCTCATCGCATAGAGTGGAACCTATAAGCCTATCGCCTTTACACTATTTGTTGCGGTCAAAAGTGTCTCATTAATGTGTTTCTAGTTGTCATTACAAACACATCCATGCCTTGGTTGTCCCACACAAGCCACCACTCTCATAAATCATGTTTTGGGGTGAGCATTCGGCACAACTGCCATTCAAATTGACTGTACTGGCCAATCACAGCGCGTCTTTTCCGGGACTTGGTAAAATTCACAACATCATAACATCTGTTTCACAGAGTGTGGTGGCTCGTTTGGGACAGTGATGGCTTGGATGCGTGTGTAATGACAACTAACAACATTGATTAAAAAACACACTTTTGACCTCAAAATAAATAGCGTAAAAGCGATGAGGGCTGGTGGGTTCTGCTGGGGAAACTGGACAACAGGGGCATTTCTGCCTAATAGACCCCATGGACAGTCATTTGGGATCAATACCAGTAGGAAAATGAGCCTGTATGTTATTTGGTCTAGAGTTGTCCTTTAAGTCCAAAGCGCTGAGTGTGTGAGACACCTCTGCTAAAGGATTGTGGCCATGCATATCAGGACGGCCATAGCTGAATGGGTAGGGATCCCGCCTGGGAATGAGAAGGTCCCAGATTCTATTCCCGGCCCCAGCAACGTGTCACGGTGTCCCTGAGCAAGACATTCAACCTAACTGTTCCTCTGTGGGCAGACCACAGCTGTATTTCCCCCGTGGAGTGGAATAGGTCTAATTATTAATTATACCAGAATATACATGACATATCCCCACCCCTTGTGGTAGTCTTATGTAGCCAGACAACTATTCCACTCTCCAAATGCTATATATAGTGTGGAACTACACCTCCAGAAATCCGAGTAACGAAAGCTGGCAAATATATTTTTAAATATCTTTTCATTAAAAAAAAAAAAAAATATATATATATATATATATATATTTCCATTTCTGCTAATCATCAAGCTATATGCTTAGAGGATTTTGATTTATATTAGGATAAATCTGTGCGACTGTAAAGACGAAACAGAAGCGGGGAGGAGGCTTCACATCCACTTTACATTTTGCTCATGATTTGAGCTTCCATTGCTCCAGACTGTATGACCGGAAGCGTTTGAGAATTGTGAGAGGCAACGGTCTGGCCGCACAAGACCACCTTGCAGGCGACCACCTACCTTATCCATCTCCGATTTGAAGCTGACGTAGATGTCGTTGCTCTTGGCCAGGGTGATCTGGAACTCGTCAAACTTCTGGGAGTACAGGGTCAACTGTGGACAGACAGACAGACAGACAGACAGACAGACAGACAGACTGGTGTTGATTTCGTAGACTAAAACTGCGACGATTTCTTTTTTTTCAATGACAAGAGCTAAATAAAAAACTAAATAAAAACTAAACTATGATGACTTAAAACTAAGACTAAATATACGGCCAATTTCGTCAACCAATAAAAACTAGACTGTGTCTAGGTGACAAGGGGAGAAGAGATCCAGTGGAACTAAAAGTCAAGTCATTTTATGTTTGGTTGCAATCGGTTGTTGCACTCTGAAAATAGCAGATCTACAAACACAGCACATCGCACTGCAACGCATCGCACTGTGACTGCTATTTTCAGCATGCAACCAAGTGTAAAATAAGGCATTACGATGCCATCAACACCGACCAAAGTACATTTTTGTCGACAAAATCAACTGTAGATTTAGTCGACTAAAACAAGCCTAAAACAAAATCTTTTCAGATGACTAAAAAGTGACTCAAACTAAAAAAATATATATTTAAAAGACTATGACTTGAAAAAAGGTTTTATCATTTCAAATGTTTTGGGGGAAAATAGCCTACAAGCTCACAACCCACATAGCATCACGGCCTTTATCTTAAAGGGATATTCCACTTTCAACAGGGAGCAGTGGTAGGGCTTCTCTCCACATACAAACCCATTGTAACTCAAACTCCATTTTAACCATGACAGATTCATTAAAAACACCCATTATTATTTCTGGAGACTCATTTTACCTTCCTAATACGTGAGCAGGCCGTGTTTTTTCGATAACTTTTTTCAATTATTTTTAATAATTATTTGGAAAAATGGAAAAAATGAAATACAAAAAAAATATATATTAAAAATAAATGAAAAATGTTATCGAAAAAACACAGCCTGCTCACATATTAGGAGGGTAGTATGAGTCACCAGAAAAAATAATGTGTGTTTTTAATGAATCTATTATGGTTAAAATGGAGTTTGAAGTTACAATGGGTGTGTGTGGGGAGAGGCCCTGGGCCTGGAGGGCCTGGTAACATTTACATCAAATATCTAAATATTCAATCAAGCTAATTAAAAACTGTTCAGGGTGTTCATAAAAGCCTGATTAGATGATAAAATTACCAAAAGTTTTTTTGAAAGTGAAATACCCCTTTAAACAAAATGTCAACCTAAACTACAACTACGCTGCCACCAGGGAGGAAAGTACCTGCATCCAGGAGTCAATGCTTGTCGATTTGTCAACTCTTACTGCTTTACTGTCAATTTTAACCAACTAAACTAATTTGAATAATATTCAACTCTTTATCATATTAGCCATTTTGGGATGCAGGATACCCACCCATCATGTTTAAAACACCAAAACATCTAAAACATGATTGTTGAGCCCTGGGCATTTAACTACTGTGAACTGTTACAGTTCAGTAGACTTACTAGTATATAGTATATCAATATTTCCATCCATTCTTTTCATAACGGTTACTTTGTCCAACATTGAAGGTGTAAAAACCACCTAGGAAAATCAATTCAGTTTTTGCTAAAACCAAGTCACCAAACCTGAAAACTGGAGAGACATTTGAAGTAATGTTGATGCACATAGTAAAAATCAGCCGTAACCACTTTAACCCTCTATTCTTAGTCAAACAGACCTGATTTTCTTACTGTACATTAACCACTTTTTTCCCCCTACAAATTTCTTCGCCAAAAATAGACGATCTAATATTGTAGATCGTCTATTTTTGGCTAATGTTCCCCGCTGATTATGGATGCTATAGGTTCAAGTGGTTAAGATGCGGCCCTTTCATTTGATTGTACAGTTTTCCACAGAAAGATTTCACACCACTGCCATTTTAGTCTCAGGAATGATGTCCATGCTCCACATTGCTCAGGAGTTAAGCCATGCAATACCAACAACGTTAGGTTCCCTCTACGACTGTCTGTTGTTGTCTTTGCTCCAACAATATACAGCTATAGGGGCTTACATGGTTAGGCCCCTCTAGCTTAACCACCTAAGTATTAAAAAAAGAAAAAAAAAAAAAGAAAAAGGTTTTATCATTTCAAATGTTTTGGGGGAAAATAGCCTACAAGCTCACAACCTACATAGCATCACGGCACGTTCTGAGATTGTAGGTTGGCTATTTTCTGTTGTTGGGGATGGGGAATACTGAAATTGAAATATAATAATGACATGCCCAAAGCGGTTAATTTCTTTATCAACTGCATGCTTAATGACATGACTGATACTGTACATACAGGTGACATAACACTGAATAGACAGTAGTATTAGGCCTACTGTATACATGTAGTCTTTATTAAGGTCCTTGCACACTTGGAGCGTTGCAAGGAAACAATCCGCAAAATGTCTTGGCGAATATTTCACACAAATAAAAAATAAATAAATCTCATTAATAACGCAGGTTGATGCTTTTATTTCTGACAAACATTTTTACTTTGTTTCAGAAAGAAGAACAATCGCGGATGTGTTTGTGTTCATCATGACACAACCAGCTGTCTGAATTAACGCGAATTAATCGCACAGAATAAACACTCCTGGGGGTGTAATCACATTTAGGATTCTATTGCATGTCCTAACTCCTAACCCTGTTGTTTTTGTGAGCATGGCACTTTGGTCAGTCCTTGAATAATACATCTTGTATCCTCTCCCATAGCCATAGGCCTACTGAATGTCCTCAGAATCTGAATAGAGAAATGAAGCCATGTCGTCATTTGTGCGTAATGTCGCCCTCTAGCGGGTTCATGCTGGTATTGTTTTGTATTCAAATCGCCATTGGGGAATTTGCGATCACCACATATAAGAACTGTGTTAAAAATATAAACACACCATGTGCGCGTTTCTGTCAGCGGGGGGGTTCTGCATAGTTTATGATATTCATTCATATCTGATATAGCCTGTTGTAACTCGTTTCTAGCGTCTATTGTGTTACTCTTTGGGTAAATCTGTACATTTCCACCTTAGTCGATGCTTCATATCCATTTGGGTCAATCCGAGAGCATGGTGTGTTTATATTTTTAACACAGTTCTTATATGCGGTGATCGCAAATTCCCCAATGGCGATTTGAATACAAAACAATACCAGCATGAACCCCGTAGAGGGCGACATTTCACGCCATTTCACGGAAGTGACATCACACTTCGCTGCTGAATTAGCCCTATTCACGCCCCGCCCACTCAGCAACTTCCTGGTGCTGAAGTGAAGCTTTGAAAGGTAATATTTTCTATCTGAAAATAGCCGACATTCAAGCTCACAATGTGTCACAATTGCGACAAGTTGTTCACTATTTTGGAAATAGGACTTCCTGTAAGTAGTTAATACAGGTAAGCGGTTACTTCAAAAAAGGACGATTTCACCACTTTTCAACCTATCTTCATATAATTGGTCCTCACTAATGTTCATGTTAAATTTCACAATTATTTACTCTGTGAGCAGTTCAGAAACCCACCTACCAGTGACATCATTGTTAGGCAGATATATCTTTTTAAGGGTTAGATTTTTAACAAAATATTTACATTTTTAGTATCGCGAGAACAACGGCTTCCATTATAGCATGGTTACTTTTCAGGAATAGAAAGCCTGCCGTTTCTATTAGTTTGGATTCCCATGGATGATGTCACTGTCTGGTAGACAGGTTTCTGAGTAGATTTTTTTTAATTTCTGTCTATTTTAACATGAACATTAGTGAGGACCAATTATATGAAGACAGGTTGAAAAGTGGTGAAGTTGTCCTTTAAGTTTGGTCCCTGGTGAGACAAAGAAAATGTATCTTTCGCGCTGAAGAGTTTGAGAACCACTAACATTTAACAGGAACTGCTTTCTGTATTATTATATTCGCTTTGTGATATTCACCTGTGCCTGCATGAGAGTCCCATGCTCTTTGAGTTGCTGAGCTTGCAGCTTCCACTCAGCGGCCTGTACCAGTAACTGGTTATAGGATATAGACAGGGGAAGACAGTTAGCATCAAACACAGAGAGAGAGAGGCATTCATTACCTTCTTCTTCATGACCAGCTCCTGCTCCTTCATTGCGTAGCATTTCTTTGTTTTGTCAATAGCCTCCCTAAGTAACTACGACGACAGAGACAGCATACAATCACAGTCAGTCTATAGGGCGTCATGCACAGACTTATAGAGCAGGGGTCTTCAACATTTTTCAGGCCAAGGACCCCCTAAGCTGAGAGAGAGATGAAGCAGTGACCCGCCTAATACATTGTATTTGTGTTAAATGTGTTTTTTCAGAAATGTAACCACTTAAACCCACTTGACCGTTGGCTCTGTGCTCTTTTTCTCCTACATCAAACCTCTTTGCAGAAAATAGCCGATCTACAAGCTCACAGAGGCGTTGTGAGCTTATAGGTCTGCTGTTTTCGGCTTATGTTCTCCTCAGAATAGGGATGCTAGGGTTCAAGTGGTTAATATTAAAACAAAGAAAACACACAGACAAACATTTGGCGGCCCCTCTGTAGTGACTCGAGGACCGCATCAGGGTCCCGGACCCCCTGTTGAAGACCCCTGATACAGATACATCGTTATGACATCACCACAACACAAACATATATTTCTGGGTAGATAAATGATAGCCTAGTAAACCATCTTGGTCGCCTCTCATGCGTCTTTTGCAGACCGGTCTGGCCTCCAAGGTGGGTGTTTTGCAAAAACCCAAAAGCTGGAAGAACCAATCGGTGTCTGTCAATCATAGGGCCCTGAGCGCAGACCTTTGATTGGCCCTTCCACTTTTTGGTTTCTGCAAAAAGCCCGCCCATGCAGGCAGCGCTTGGGGCCAGGCTGGTCTGTAGAAGACACATGATAATGTGAATAAAGCACGTTATATTGAACAACATCAACAACAACAACAACAACAATAAATGTATTAAAATATTAGCTATGTAAAAACTAAAATATCAAAGCCACAATCCAGGCTCTATGTTATAAAACATTCTTTTAACCAGTCTGTAGAGTATTGTAATACAATATAACTAGTACATGTGCAGACTCAGAGGTTAAAAGGTGGTCTCCTTATTCTTCCATTGAGACATTTAGACCCACTGCTTGACCATGTCAATAAAGCAAGGCGGTGGTGGACTGCACTAGACCACCACCATCATTGTATTGGTAAACTGCAATTACCTCTCATAAACATTATGGCAGAAAATGACTAATTATTAACTAGAAATACTGTTCCTATGAAACAATGTGGGCTCCATGATGTCCCCTAACGTGACGATATTCTGCAGCGTGCTAACTGTCATGTGAAGCTCAACCAATACTCCAGCTAATTACAGCAATTTCCATTAAAGGCCCTGCCTTTATACTGTCGAGTCGGAACTTGATAGATAAATACATAATGAAGATAACATAGTGTTCTCGCCTTTCAGGCGAGCCCACAACTAGATGATGATGACTACTACTCACATATTCCTTCTCTCTCTTGTGCTTCTCCTCAGCCTCGGCCAGCAGAGCGTTGGACTGCTCCAGTCTGGTGTCAGCCAGCTTCAGCTGCAGGTCGCGATGTTTGTTCAGCTTCTCCAGTTGCTGCACGCAAAAAATATAGCGTCACAAACATTTCAGACACTTTATCCATAGACGATTATTATTTAACCCATTTAGGCCTAGAATTATTGAATGCTTTAACCAGTGAAAAATAGCAGATATACAGATCTGCTATTTTTGAAAAAGTCGTGAAAATGGGTGCAAATCTCTACACGTATTTTCAAAGCGAACGTTTGTAACTCAAATTTTGCTTCTGGGTGGACCCTGGAACGAAATATTTTGAGATGGGGGTCCGTGGCCAAATACATATCATTTTGGGGGTCCTCTGGGTAGTCTCTCAAGAACAGACTAACTGAGCTCCAGTTAAGTGAAAAGGACCTTTTCTTTGACGATGGCTGGCCAGATTGCTGACATAGAAACATAGGGTTTTTTTTTTTTAATCTTAGAAGGATTCAAAAGACACTTATATAATCGGTTCAAAATTCTAATTTTCACGATTTTTCAAAAATAGCAGATCTACAAGCTCGCAGCGCGGCACTCGGTGCCGCGCTGCGAGCTTGTATATCTGCTATTTTTCAATAGTTAAAGCATAAAATAATAATACACAATAATTTGTACCCGTAATTGTGACAGGCCTAAGAACCATTGCCATAAACAGCACATGTTGTTGCCGTACACGGTACACTACCGTACCTCCTCTCTGTTCTCGTACTGCGTCATGAGGCCCTCCAGCTTGTCGGCCAGCTGCGCGTTCTCGTGGCACAGCTTGTCGTTGCGGTTGCTGTGCTGCTCGATCTGGGCCTGGATGTCCACCAGCGTGCTCTGGAAGTGGGTGGTGATCTCCGTCCGCTTCTCCTCGTCCTCCCGGCACCGCTGCAGGGTCTCCTCCTGGGGAGGTGGAGGTGGGAGGTGGAGGTGGGTGGCCAGGGATGGATAAGGTGAGAAGGAGGGAGAGAGTCTGAGGCCACGTTTAGACGACAAAATGTCGCTGCGTTCTCTCATTTAATCCAGCGTTCAGACGGAAACGCAAGGAGGATCGTTTCAAAGATTTTCACTCCGGGAAGAGGTTTTCCCTTTTGCGTTTCCGTCGTGTAAACGGGCCTTAAATTGGATAGGGCAACATTTTTCTAAAAGTATTTCATAAGTAACACCGATCTGCTATTTTCACTGCTTTTTGTCCAGAGAAAACGTCTCATTTCTCTTTTGGGTCTTGAGTTATAAAGTTTGGGAAACACTGGGAAAGGGATAGGGGTTCCCAAAACCCTTTCCATCCGCCCCAGATGACCATAGCCTCTAGCTACGGCTCACCCCTTGGCTTAAAGAAAAATGAACTAGAACCAGAACTTTCCTGAACCAAGAACTTTCAAGAACCCATGAAGTTCCAGGACCAAGTTCTGCTTATGTTTCCATATAACCAGACCTAACCGGGAAGGTCCCAAAAAAGAGCAGCAGCTCCTTACCTTGAGGCTCTTGTTCTGCCTCTGCAGCTCTCTGCAGAGCCCCTCCATCTTGCTGCGGGCCAGGATGCCCCGGCTGTTCTCCGCCTGGAGGTTCTCTCTCTCCCGGAGCAGCACGCCGTGCTTCTGCTGCAGGGCGCGCTGCCGCTTGTCGTCCGCCCGCCGTGCCTCAGCCTGATGACCAGACACATCATGTGTAATATATCGTTGTTGTCGGGTGGAAACCTTAACTCATTTAGTGCCCCAACCCGAGAATCCTGGGATCCGCGAACCATCGTTCACGATGGACATGCACGCGCCCAGGTTAAAGGCAGGCAAACCCGATAAACACTGTTTTTTAATGGCTGTGTAAATGAGTTAAACTTGGAGATACAAGGCTTCTGCCGGACAGTGATGATATTCACCCCCTCAGAAGGGTTAGGATTCGGAAATCGGAACCGGATCCAACATTGAGGAACCAGGAGTCGGTTCCATCACATTTGGAACCGTTTCCGAAACGTATTTTTATTATCACACTGTCAGAGCTATGTTATGTGGACTTCACGTCTTCTATGCAATTACAATATCGGTAGTTCTCAAATGTTGTAATGTCAAGGACCACCAGAGCTCTGAGAGTGTACAAATGGAACCGTAAGTGTCCATTTGCTTCCATTTGTACAATCTCAGAGTTACATACTTCAAAGGTTCCATTTGGAACCCCCTATATAGCAATCGTTAAAGGGAACTGTTTGGGAATCGGAAGGAAACATTAGCCCTAATGCATCAAGTGTACAGTATGTACAGTATGTACAGTATGTAGGTGTACATGTTTGTGGACTGATGCACTCACCAGTTCAGCGTACTTTTTGACCAGAACTTCCAGTTTAGCATCTGGAGTAGACAACTTGTTCAGGCTCTTCATGACGTTGCCTATAACACGTACGCGCACGCGCACACACACACACACACACACACACACACACACACACACACACACACACACACACACACACACACACACACACACACACACAGACACACAGAGAGGAGTTGTTAGAAGTTCTGTTGTTTGATTTTATTTCATGTGCAGCTGTCAGTGATTCTTAACCTCCTTGATTTTCAAGGACTAGTAGTTCACAGACCCCCATCTCAGGGACCCCAGTCTACACTGAAAAATCCTCAGTGTTAATTTAACTCTGAGAGGGTACTATTCGTACACACTTATAGTTACAGACCCGTAAGGGTCCCTTTGGTTCCATTTGTACCCTACCCTCTCAGAGTTACAGACCGTAAGGGTCCATTTGGACCCCTGGACCGAGCATGAGAGCCAGTGATTGATTTATGACATGCTTTCCCATCATCCCACTGTGCCTCTGGCGAGTATTGTGTTCATAGGAGGCGAGTCGTTGGCCGCGGCTTGTGATCGGCTGAACCGGGGGTGTTCACTTGGCCCGTGCGCGAGGCTGTGTAGACACGAGGTTCCCGAAAGTATGGGGGACGAGGATTTACCATTCTGTCCCTATCGGAACATAACTCGGCACTGAGTCGGCTCAACCAGACTCCACTCGAGCCGGCGGCGCGCCTCCGTCATCTCCACCAAAAACAAGCTCTCCCTTACGCCTCGCCTCCTACGGAAACAATAATTAGTGTGCCGCTATCCCCTGTCCTACCTGCTTCCTTGGCGATGGCGGCGTCATCGACTGGCTCCTCCTCCATCGTGTCTTCGTCCGACTTCACCACCACCGTCTGAGGTGTTCAAAACAAAACATCAACATCATTATTACCTATCTGTAGGGATGGGACGATATGAACATTTCATATCACGATTATTGTGACAAAATAAATTGTGATTTACGATATTAACGCGATAATCAAAGTCCATTATCCTGGGGCGGAACATCTGCCAAAGAATAGTGGATCTACAAGCTCACAACGCGTTGCGTTTGATAGAGAGTGAAAAAAGACTGTATCAAGTATGTATTATAAGTACCTTTTACGAATTCTAGTTTTTTTTTAAATGGTAACGGATAAGCAGCTCGGCAAATAAAAGGTGAATTGATCTCAGTGCATGACGGAGGATGATATCACGATAAATTAAATCTCCACAATACGATTATTGTGAGTGTTTTTTATCACGATTAATGATAATATCGCTTATCGTCCCATCCCTTCTATATCTCTCTGACAGGCAGGTGGAAATACTACGATCGCTGTGCGTGTCTTTGTGTCTGTACTCGTGTCTGTCCAGTGTCCGCAGCTAATCCTGCATACTACTCGGCCAATCAATTAATCATCGCAGCGCTATTAATCATCCCTCCAGGCTATGGAATAATATAAACCCCAAAATGCTATTGGACCAGCCAATCGAGGCACAAGCTGTCAGTCTGGTGTATTATAGGCTCTGCACTACTAGCCAATTACAATGCCCTTGTTCTTCCGGCTACAGCATGCATAAAACAATATGCACAAGCCAAGAATACAGACTGAAATGCCAACTGCCAGACACAACTGCCAAACTTGCGTCCTAGTTGATAATCTATAAACATGTACATGTATTTAAACATAATATGTTTTAGTGAATCCATCATCATTTGTGTGAAGTAGTGTTGGACCTAATGGCGTAGTGACGTTGATAAAGATGCTTATGTCCCGTCCTATTCTGAGTTCACAGCAGTGGCAAGCTAAATATGTTTGCCAAGTCTAAATACAGAAGAGCAGACACAGCCTTTCACTGCAACAGTGCACGTCGAAGTGCAACAGTGTCATGCCAAGCCATGCTGGTAAGTGAACACTAGGCCTTCCTTACACAATTATTTGTGAAACAACTTTCAAGCTGGTCCCCTACATTTCATGATCGTGCCAGACCTAGATAGTCATGCTGGGTGTTTGTTTTCCCGGATTATACCCAGTTATGGACATGCAAGATCTCTGTGTAAATCAGCGTTGTTAGGCAACTGTTTCTGTTCTGTGTGACGTCAGACCAGAGCTTTATAAGCGAAAGAGATAGGGAGGGGGAGCTCTGTCAGTAACAATTGAGCTTTCCACAGATATACCCAGACGGGTGTTTGTTGAGGTCCGCTATTGAGTCACTTAGGTCAGTGTGGACCAATATTAGATGTCAACAACATGTCTCACTGTTTACTGTACGATAATAATTTAATGACAGTCCTTCCCCCATTACCATGTCCCTTGTAATACACACTTTAACTTTAACGCCACAACATTGTCATCCCATGCCCCATACAAGAAGAGGCCCAGAAGAGGGAGCTAGGGCATGACCAGAGAACACCGAAAAACACTGCCTGACCAACTGTCACAACTAGAACCTTATGTACAGAATTCATTACTAAAACAATCCTTGGTTTTAATTTAGTGTAATGATTTACCCGTAATGGGCAATTACTACACTCTCTGGGTCAAATCGACTTACAGGATTTGACTGTGTGAACAAACAGCCTGCAAACCTAAGAACCTTACAAACAAACTTACTCCAATCCACAGAAACAATCAATTCACTACTCACCGACTGACAATCCTACCTCCATCATTGTACAACGGTGTCAGGCACAAACAGCTAAAATAAGCTCACATTACGCTGTTATATGTAGTGAGCTTGTAGATCTGCTTTTTTCCCACTATTCTTTTTACATGTCTGAACATTCAAAACCATCAAGTGTCTATAATCACATGTCCAAAATAACATGTTGAAAATGGTAATTAGTTAGTTATAATGCTTCTATCTATCTATCTATCTATCTATCTATCTATCTACCGAGTGCCACGCTGCAAGCTGCAAGCTTGTAGTTCTGCCATTTTTGAAAAATCGTGAACATTTGTGCAACTCTTTGAATATTTTTTATCTGATTCTATAAATGTAACTTTTTCATGTCCAGGGCCCCCAAAAGGACCACCCAGAAGCAAATATTTGAGTTACAAATGTTTCGCTTTTAAAAATAAATATTCAAAGAGTTTTTCACGATTTTTCAAAAATAGCAGATCTACAAGCTCGCAGCGCAGCAATCGGTGCCGCGCTGTGAGCTTGTATATCTGCTATTTTTCAATAGTTAAAGCATTAAATAATTCTAAGCCTAAATGGGCTAATCAAGTAACCAACCACCTTCCTACCTAGTACCTACAGTATAGGCCACACTATGTTATGTACCTTGTCCATGAGGGAGGCTGCGGATCCGTACGTGCACAGGATGTCCTCCAGCTTCTTGCTCATGTCCTCCAGGTGGTCCCCAGAGAAGAGCTGGGCCCCGGTCAGAGCCTCAGGAGCGGGTGACGAGTCTGCCTGGCTGTCAGCGCTCTCGTCCGGGGATGGAGACACAGCGCCGGGCTGAGGGGATGCTATCACCTCAGCTGTTTTCACCGAGGTTTCCATTGATCAACCCAGCAGGACTCTGTGTCTGTGGGGAGGGGGAGGGGGGAGAGTGAGAGAGAGAGAGATGAAAAGGAGGGGCAGGGAGTGAGAGAGAGAGAGAGAGAGATGGAGAGATTTACAATGGGAAATGTTTTCCATTTTTAACTCAACCATTCAAGGAAATATCCTCGCGTAAGCGCACGCACATGACGTGCATACACCCCAAGATAGATAGCCAGTAGACTAAACTAAAGCAAACACAAGTACGCATCATACCACAAATAGCCGACATTCGGTCAATGGAATGGACTGCATTTATACAGGACTTTTCTCCAAAGCGCCTCACATTACATTGTACTTAACATTCACACATTACATTCACACACCGATGGCAGAGAAGTGTCTTGCTCAAGGACACTTCGACACTTATTGCTAGGAGGAGCCGGGAATTGAACCTGGAACCTTCAGATCCAAAGGAGGCCGCTTTACCTCCTGAGCCACCCCCATAGTTAATAACTATAGGCTACTGGACTAATACTGTACTATACATTAATTATGAGTTATGCAGCACAAATCTGCTCTTATCTTTGAAAAGAAAACAAGTACTACAGAATTATGACTATTATTTTATCATGTAATTCAAATTATACAAATATTGGCTATAAGTTGGGCTAGCCTAATAGGCCCACTGGTTTAAATAAACCTGTTTGTTAATTAGGCTATATTATTTGTCTGCATTTCGCCATGCATGCAGGTAACACAGGCGCTGATCTCAAATACAATGTTACAGTAAGCCCATAAATAATTTTACTTTGGTCCAGTTTATTTCCAGCTTATTTTTTGGACAACAGAATTCAAAGTACTAAGCCCTGTGGTGGGTGTGTGAACTCTATGTCAATCTGTCTGTCCCCCTGTAGGTTAATAACAGGGACAGGGTTTAAATCTACAGACATAACAGTAGCCTGCTGTAATCCTCATACATGCACGCCTGTTCGCACTTTCGCATTATTTACTTTATGCCATGACAACTGACATTCATTCATTCATACATTTATCTATATTCATATGCGGATCTGGGATACGCCTACACACAACGAGCATGCGCTGAAATGACGCAGTGTGCATTAAAGTTTATGGATGCTAAAGGTAATTGACATGATGTACAACAATAAATGGATTCGGATCAATCCTCTCACAATGCTAACAACTCACTCACGCAGCATATGCAGATTTCCTGTCCCATTTTCTCCTCTGCTGCCGTAAATATAATAGTCTAGTTAGAACATGCTGTCTTGATGCGGAGTTCCATTTATTCCAGTGATATTTAAGCCCCCCTCTCTCTCTCCAACCAAGATGCTGTCAGCACTCAGCAGCACCACTCACGGTGGTTAAGTTAGCCGAAGCAACGACAAGGCTTCCAGTCGCAGTGTCCCTACTTTTCAAAATAAAAGTCAACATTGGCAGCGGTGGAAAAACTAAGTGCTCAAATGTTTCACTTCAGTAAAAGTATCAATATTGCAATATAGAAATAATCTGTTACAAGTAGACCTAATTCTGGAATTCAAAATTTACTTGAGTAAAAGTACGAAAGTATTGGTATCAAAGTGTATTTAGTTTAAAGCAAAAAATGTTTGAAAATAGCAGATTTACAAGCCCACAACGCGTTGCGATGCGACGCGTTGTGAGCTTGTAGTCTATTTTCAAATAACCTAGGTATAAAATAGGTCTAAAGTGCTTAAAGGGATAGGCCTATTTCACTTTAAAAAAAAAACTTCTGTTCATTTTATCGTCTATTCAGGCTTTTATGAACACCCTGAACAGATTTTAATTTGCTTGATTCAATATTTAGATATTTGATGTGAATGTTGGAATGTGGAAGTACTCAATGTGGAAGTAGGCTACTCAATGTGGAAGTACTCAAGTAAAGTAGGCCTACCTCAAAATTGTACTTAAGTAGGCTACTGACAAGTAAATGTAGGCTACTTAGTTACTTTACTACTGTACACCTCTGAACAAGTTGTGCAGATGTGTGTGTGTGTGTGTGTGTGTGTGTGTGTGTGTGTGTGTGTGTGTGTGTGTGTGTGTGTGTGCGTGCGTGCGTGCGTGCGTGTGTGTCTGCTTCCATGTTTCATATCTTATCCACATACTTCCACTTGTCTCTCCTTGTGACAGCATGTGGAATAAATCCAGTGTGTGTGTTTATTCTAAAAGTCATGTTGGGACATGATGACTGCTGCTGTCTAATGCTAATGTCTCATCAGGCTGGAATTAGACCATTCAGCCGCCCATCGATGTCTGGATGCTGAGTGCCCTTTGGTTGCTGTCACCACACACGCACACAATACACACTTGTATTGACACACTTGTGTGAGGACATTAACATTTTTAGGAAGGCATTGCATGTAGTTGAAAATAGCCCCAAAATTGCAGATCTATTAAGCTGACAACGTGTCGCACTGCAACACATTGTGAGCTTGTAGATCGGCTATTTGTCGGTGTGTGACATCACCGCACAGCTATAGGCCAAAATACAGAAAAACTCTAATCCCAACCACGAAAACCATCCCATCTAATCCTAAACATAAACCCAAACCAGTGGTGTAAAGT
The DNA here is from genome assembly GCF_963921795.1 of Nannobrachium achirus. Classification (NCBI taxonomy): domain Eukaryota; kingdom Metazoa; phylum Chordata; class Actinopteri; order Myctophiformes; family Myctophidae; genus Nannobrachium; species Nannobrachium achirus. The sequence goes on along the minus strand of NC_137823.1, from coordinate 23,304,586 downwards.
AACTAAGTACATTTACGAATTAATTGACTAACTATTGTAAGTATTGTAGGCTACTTAAGTACATGCAGTTTTGAGGTATTTTTGAGCGCTGCTAACCGCTCCAATACGTGTGTCCAACTGTCCATGTGTTTTTCCAAGGGTTTTCCTATGCCTATGGTATCCAATACTGATAACGTAGGTTTTCCAAGTGTTTTTCCATTGTATCAAAATTTGACCCCCTATCCTGTGACGTCATTACTTGCGTCAGCAGAGCGTGCTGCGTTCGGTGGCGTATCTGTTGGGTATCGGTCTGTGTTTATGCCTGTAGCCAATCAGGGACCAGCATGACTGGTGACGCAACCATCAACAGCCAATGAGGCACCAGCATTCTTGGTGACGTCACCATCAACAAGTGCAACCTGATATAAATAACAAGTACATGGCCACGAGTACGATTGCACAATGCGCAAGTTGGCATGACAGAGTGCAGTCTAGTTTCATCATCATCATCATTGGCACCGCCACTCACAATTGCATCGCGATGCAACGCATTGTGAGCTTGTAGATCTGCTATCTTCAAATTATTTTTTCCACACTTCATACATTTGAAAACTTGTGAAATGGGACATTCTGCACAATGAGTAATTTCTACTTTTGGTACATTTTGATGCAACTATTGTACTTTAAAGCCCTTTGCACACAGGCACGTTTAACCGCACGGATAAAACGGACAATATCATTTTTTGAAAAGAAAACAATGATTCTCTATGACCTCATGCACACCGGCTCCGAATTAGCCGTGCGACGAGTGGCTGCCGGCGTGCGTTTTTTTCTCGATCGAACCCAGTTCGATTTGTGCGTCTTGTCGCATGCGATAAAAAACTCATCACTCCTTTTATGACTCCTTTTTGGATCCGCAGCGCCGATTCCGCACAGCCTTGCACACCAAATCCAATGCGTTTTATTCATGCCGCAAACGAAAAAAAACGCAACTGTCCTGTGTGCAAAGGGCTTTACTCAAGTACATTTTCAATTCCAGACTTTTACTTGTATCAGAGTATTTTTACATTGCCGTATTGACACTTTGAGTATACAATTACAATCATCTGAATACCGGCCTAGTAGCCCAATCACAGGCTACTGTGGTACAGGAGTCCCACCCAAACACATTTGCGTGTGCGTGATCGATGGAGGGTTCGGTCGAAAATAGGAAAACATTCTGTGACTACTTGAAAAGGCATGAAGGATAAACGAAAGATAGCCGGCAGTGGTTAGTTTGGGTGAATATGCTATGCTGATACAAGCCCACAACGTGTTGCAGCTTCGGCGCGTTGTGGGCTTGTAGATGTTTGCGCCAGTTGTGGGGGGCCGGTCTGAGCCAAGATGCCAGGGTCGAATTTATGTCCCAGTCCAGCCCTGCTCCCCAAGCACTTGTGTTCAACCATAATCCAACCACTTCTCATGTGAGGACCAGGAAAATGGTCCTCACAGTGTCTATTTCCAAAATTATATATCGTCGTTGTCGGGTGGAAACCTTGTATGTTCAAAACCGTTTGTTTGTATTAATGATTTAAAAAAAAATGATTTAAGCTAGTGAAAACAGCCGATATGCTGTTTTCACTACTTTTGTGCAACAGCCTTGTATGATGAAGCAGGGCTTTACTTTGCGAAAAAACGTACACATTTGAAACTTGGAGATACAAGGTTTCTGCCCGACAGTCACAGTGACAATATACTTGTGAGGACATCTGGGCCTTACAAATAGGCTAATACAGGCACACACACACACACACACACACACACACACACACACACACACACACACACACACACACACACACACACACACACACACACACACACACACACACACACACACACTTTGAAACTTGGAGATACAAGGTTTCTGCCCGACAGTGACAATATACTTGTGAGGACATCTGGGCCTTACAAATAGGCTAATACAGGCACACACACACACACACACACACACACACACACACACACACACACACACACACACACACACACACACACACACACACACACACACACACACACAGTGGAGCAGCCCCTCCCCCTCTATGTTTTAGCACCTGTTGTGTGGGGTTCTATTCTGAGAGAGTCTAAATATGGTCAAAGTGTTATTAACCAGCCTCGGGGCAGCCAGGCTTTTATTTTCATTCGCGTTCAGCTCAAAACTGTACCTCACACAACCTCTGCTGTCGGCATCCATAATGCTTTCTCGGAAAACACCTCTGAGGTTCTGCATGTGTGTGAGTAGGTGTGTGTGTGTGTGTGTGTGTGTGTGTGTGTGTGTGTGTGTGTGTGTGTGTGTGTGTGTGAGAGAGAGAGAGAGAGAGAGAGAGAGAGAGAGTTTCCTTAGAGCCCACCTTCTTACACCCCCCCCCCCCCCAACACAATTCAATTCAATTCAATTCAATTCAATTCAATTCAAGTTTTGATATATACTTGTGCAACATGTTTAAAAACGTTGGACTATCTCCAAACAGACAAGACCTCGCGCCCCCCCACCTGTGATCTTTGGCTCCCCCCCTCCAAGGGGGGCCGGGACCCCAGGTATAGGGAAGCACCCCTGTAGTGTGTATAGGCTCACAACCCCCCCTACCCCCACACACGTCACAGCAGAATAAACCAGGCCCACAGCCTTGCTCAACCTCTTGTATCATCTTTCCTCGAATCCAGATTAGCTATGAAAATAACCTTTAAACAGCGATAAACAAGATCACACATCTTCGGCCAGGTCATTAAACTAAGTTTGTATAACGTAAAAAGTAAGTTCAAAAGGTTTCCATCACCAATCAACCAAGGAGAGAATAAACTTTAGAATTCTGAACTTTACAACGTACACAAACAGTTTTTGACAGTTTTTTATTTTCACGCAATTGTTGCCACATTGTCTTTATCACTATGTACTGTGAATACATTTTTACTTAAATACCTTTTTGTATCATAATTGGCAATGGTAAAATAATATGTTGTCATTGTGACTCAGCTGAAACAAAACTCACAAACACTGGTACCAAAAACTGACCCTGCAACTAAAATGTCCATCAATTTGACAAAGACCAACTAACAGAGGTAAACACATCAAATAACCAAAGCCACATTCAAAGCCACACCAAAGCCAGCACTGTTAAAGAGTGTAAAAGTTGCTTACCCAAAACAGTGGAGTGAAGGATAGAAGGAGAGTGAAGGAGAGAGGGATCAAGAGGGAGAGAGAGTGTGCAATGGAGAGGGACAGAGAGAGAGAGAGAGAGAGAGAGAGAGAGAGAGAGAGAGAGAGAGAGAGAGAGAGAGAGAGAGAGGGGAGGGGGATTTGATGTCTGGCAGCGACAGCTGGGATGGAGGACATGCTGCAGACTCCCAAAATAACTACTGAGGATCAACACATACTCAGGCCTGACAGCCTCTGTGTGTGTGTGTGTGTGTGTGTGTGTGTGTGTGTGTGTGTGTGTGCGTGCGTGCGTGCGTGTGTGCGTGCGTGCGTGCGTGCGTGCGTGCGTGTGTGTGTGTGTGCGTGTGCGTGCATGCTTGGGGTCTGCAATGGCAAACGCGATGTCAAATTCTAATAGTATTATTTTAACTCTAAGTGTCAAAATGGATCCTTATAGCTCCGTTATTAGTATTACTTTCTCAGAGTTCAGGATCTGAAAGCGTACCATTTACAAAGTGACCATTGCATTTACAAAGTGACTGTGAGAAGAAGAAAAAAAAAAGAAAAGAAAACTAAAAACATCAGAGGAATAGCAAGGGGTTTGTTTGGCAGGCGGTGTGTGTGTGTGTGTGTGTGTCATTTCTAGAGGGCTGTGTCATCATCTCTGCATCCACTATATATTATGCATTTGCCAGTCTGTCTGAGTGAATATCCATCTCTAAAGCTTATTATGCTCTCTCATGCACGCATGTACGCACGCACACCCTCATTGAGAATTATACGTACAACTCCATAATCCTTGATGATCTAAATGATTTAGAGAAGAATCAAGATGGGCTTATTTGTCATGCAGTCACTCATACGGGTACAAGCAGCTAAATGTAGGCGGGACATGTTCCACAGAGACACAGCAACAATACAATATACACAAGATAATACTGATAATACTGAATCGTAATGAAAAAATAAAATAAAATAAAATAAGACTAAGTATAATAGAATGGTTTAAGAGTGCAGGCAGGACACAACTTTCTCTGAAGAACATTTTAGTAGTAATTTAGTAGTAAGTCTGTCATTCAATGTTATATGAGATACCTAAATGGTTTCCTGTGGAAATAAGCTTAGTCTTTTCTAAGATCTCCTTTTAGTAGACCTTGTACCAGTGAACTGTACCATCATGCTAAGCCTAACCCTGACCCGAATGCTGCAAGGGGGATAGCCTATTTTTCCCCCCTTCATACCCATATAGCGTTATCTGGTTGAGAAATTATAAAATAGCATTTGATCAGCATTTTAATTCAATAAATAGCATTGATTGAGATGATCATATACATTGAGAGAGACCACTTAAACCCTTTATATACAGTAGGTCTACTTGTATGCTATTTTGAAATGTCTGCTTGTTAGCATAGACACCAGGTTGAAAGTGTCTTAGCACACACACGTCAATGAGGAACTTCCCCAACCGTGTGGGGAGGGACTTGGCTGACAGAACACAGGCATGCAGGGCAGGCCTCTCCATCACGGCACCATTCTGTGAGCCGCCAAATGTCACCATGTTCCACTCTTGCATGTATGTTTTGGTTTCCTTCGCGCCCCCCCGGATAAACACCCGCAGCTGAGGTTTTCATTGAAGCCATTGTGTGTTTGGCAGCCAAGTTTTAACTACGGCAGCTGAGCCATCAGCATGAGCTCATCACTCTCTCTGTCTCTGTAACACCTCACCTCACCTTAGGGTTAATAAAGGCTGGGATTAGTTAGTAATGGAAAGATATTATCATTTGTATGCCTGCATTAAAGATAAATAACACATTTCACAGCGGTGTAAACGTATTAATTACAATTCTGAGCTATTTGTACTTTACTTGAGTATTTCCAATTTCCAATACTTCTACTCCGCTACATCTTGGATCCAAATATTGTACTTTTACTCCACTACATTTATTCGAGAAAGTGTTCTGACAGGTTGTATCACAGTGTGGTTCGGTAACCTGTTTGCCCAGGATTGCAGACAGCTTCAGAGGACTGTGAAGACATAAGCTAAACTCATTGGCACAGAACTGCCACATCTCAATTTATACCACACGCGGTAAGACAAAAATCTCAGAACATCATTAAAGACAGCAGCCACCCCGCCAATAATCTGTTCTCATTCCTCTCATCCAAAAAACTTTAATGGAGCGTCAAATCGCACTCCACCCGTTTCAGTAATAGTCCCCCCCCCCCCAGCACATTGTCTGTTGCTTTTGTTGGTCTCTGTGTCTTTAGGCTGAGAGTGCTCCTAGCACAAGCATTTCACTGTATTTATACTTTGTATGAATATATATGACAATAACTTGAACCCAGATAAATGAAAATGTTAGTGTCGCGATGCCGATGCGACCCATTGTGAGCTTGTAGATCTGATATTTTCAAAAAAAATTGTACTTTTACTTTTGGTGCTTTAAAGGACAACTTTGTTTTTTTACAAGGGTTCATATTTTAGATTGTAATTAGAGAAAAGAAAAAGTGAGTTTTAAAATGTTTTCATTTGCTTCGTTCTATTGTTTTATCGCGTTTACTGTGCTATAATGTGGGGATTGCGTACGCATGGGGGCATGCGTACAAGTGGCTATGTCTTTTTAAACACAATAAGCCAGCAGTTTCTTTATTGCTATTTACAGTAACACTTCTAGCCCGCATAAGTCACATCCAACCATGAAAGGTTGCGTTGTATCTTAGGAATGGGCTTATTCTGTGTAAAATGCCACTTGTACGCATGCCCCCAACCACTGAAATAAAAAAACTCTAAAACAATAGAAAAAAGTAAATGAAATAATTTTAACACTTATATTTTATATTCTTTAATTACAATCTAAAATATGAACCCTTGTTATAAAAAACAAAAGTCGTCCTTAAAGTACATTTTGATTCAAATAATGTTCGTATATTTCTACTCAAGTAGATTTTAAATTTCAGACTGTAACTGAGTACTTACTTCTACATTGCAGTATTGATGTATGCGATAAGGTCTTGCTACGCGGTCATCATGGCTTATATGGACACGACGGGGTAATAATTCCCCGAGGCGGAGCCGAGGCGAATTATCAGCCCGAAGTGTCCATATAAGCCATAATGACCAAGCAGCAAGACCTTGCACTTATTACCCGGCTAATACATAAAATTAATAATTTGACTCAAAACTAAAATCAAAACAAAGTGTTTCCTTGTTTACAGACGGCTGAAAGTGCGTCCCCCCGAGCGCAACCCGGTCGCCTTGGAAAACAAGGAAGTGCTGATCAAATAGAATCCATTTCTGTTACTGCGTCGTCTATTTCTCGCCTCAAATGTTTTTAAAGACATTCTTCAGAGCAACGTCTGGTTGTAAATGTCGCTGTGTGTTTGTTTACATGGCTGACATGTTGGATACAGCACGAAATCCACGCCGTGCAGCCTGAGTGCAGCAGCTGCTCTGCGAGCCTTTGATTAGGCAGCGGTGAATTATAGAGCGGAGCGGTCATTATACGCTCATAATTCACCGCTGATTTCAGCGCTCGACCAATCAGAATCAAGCATTCAACCAAGCCGGGTAATAAACCTAAAGACTTTGAACCCCACATTGCTCCCGGTGAGCAGGTTGGTGCCTTGCATGGTTTCCTCCGCCACCGGTGTATGAATGGGTGAATGTAATGCACAATCTCTGTAAAGCGCTTTGGATAAAAGCGCTATATAAATGCACCATTTACCACTCTCTCTGGTCTCTGTAACACCCACTGTCCACTCACCCTATAGGGGTTAATAAAGGCTGGGTATGTGCGAATGATGTGATAGAAGGACAGGAGAGGATGATAAGCTCAAGTGAACTGTCGCATGGATGGTGTTGGTGAAAGCTGAGGAGACTAAAACTATGATGAAATGTGTTATTTTCGAGAGAGAAAAAGCGGAAACTAAATAAAAACGCAATAAAAACTCAGCTATGATGAATACATAGATTGTCAATTTAAAAAAAGAAAAAGGTAAAACTAGACTAAATATTACGGAGAACGTTAATTAATTTTATGTTTGGTTGCCCTCAGGTGTTGTGCTCTGAAAATAGCAGATCTACAAGCTCACAACACGCCACGCTGCCATGTTATAAAGTAAAGTAAATAAAGTTTTCAAATATTAATTGTTGTGGAGTAAAAGTACAATAATATTTGGAATTGCGTGTAGTGGAGCAGAAGTAAATGTATTGAAATACTCCAGTAGCTATAAGTAAAAAATCACACCTGTGTGAAGAGAGCGGTATCTTTCGCACTATATATAATTATTATATTATGTCATCATGATGTATAGTTATAACCTCATGGGAAAACTCTTACGCCTAACTTCTGTGTGTCATCCAATGGGAAAACCCTTGGGAAAACACATGGTGCAAAAACGCAAAGCCACGTATAGACGTACGTACAGTAGGCTACTTGATTGAGTACATGTACCTATTTACGCTACGTCTGTGTTACGTCATGCCCATGTCACGTCTGTCCCCTTATATAACAAACAGCTTACCCATTTACCAGGTCATTTTCATCTGCCGTCAATACATTTTGTTCTGGGGCAACAACGGTTAGATGAAATGATGTCGAAGTTGCAGAAGGCTATTGACCTCATCACCAGAGCCACGGAGGAGGACAAGGCAAACAACTACGAGGAGGCCTTGCGCCTCTACCAGCATGGCGTGGAGTACTTCCTGCACGCCATCAGATACGACATCAAATGTGACAAGCAGAAGCACAGCATACGAGGGAAGTGCACGCAGTACCTGGACAGAGCGGAGAAGCTCAAAGACTACCTGGAGAGCAAAGAGAAACAGAGCAGGAGACGTGTGAAGGAGGCACAGGGCAACGACAAGAGTGACAGCGACAGCGGAGGGGAGGACCAAGAGAAGAAGAAGCGGCAAGAGCAACTCATGGGCGCCATTGTGATGGAGAAGCCCAACGTTAAGTGGAACGACGTCGCCGGACTGGAGGGGGCCAAGGAGGCCCTGAAGGAGGCCGTGATCATGCCGATCAAATTCCCCCATCTCTTCACGGGCAAGCGCACCCCATGGCGAGGCATCCTGCTGTTCGGCCCGCCGGGAACAGGGAAGTCCTACCTGGCCAAGGCCGTGGCCACGGAGGCCAACAACTCCACCTTCTTCTCCATCTCCTCCTCGGACCTGGTGTCCAAGTGGCTCGGGGAGAGCGAGAAGCTGGTGAAGAACCTGTTCGACCTGGCGCGCCAGCACAAGCCCTCCATCATCTTCATCGACGAGGTGGACTCCATGTGCGGCTCACGCAACGACAACGAGAGCGACGCCGCCCGCCGCATCAAGACGGAGTTCCTGGTGCAGATGCAGGGTGTGGGCAACGACGCCGACGGGATCCTGGTGCTGGGCGCCACCAACACCCCCTGGGTGCTGGACGCTGCCATCCGCCGTCGGTTCGAGCGCCGCATCCACATCCCGCTGCCCGAGGAGCCGGCCCGCTCCCAGATGTTCCGCCTACACCTGGGCAACACGCCGCACAGCCTGACCGACGACCACTTCCGGCAGCTGGCGCGCAAGACGGACGGCTACTCCGGCGCCGACATCAGCATCATCGTCCGCGACGCCCTCATGCAGCCCGTCCGGAAGGTCCAGTCGGCCACGCACTTCAAGCGGGTGCGCGGGCCGTCGCCGCGGAACAGCCAGGTGATGGCAGACGACCTGTGGACGCCGTGCTCCCCCGGCGACCCCGAGGCCAGGGAGATGACCTGGAACGACGTGCAGAGCGACAAGCTGCTGGAGCCCATCGTCCGCATGGCCGACATGGAGCACTCTCTGTCCACCACACGGCCCACGGTCAACAACGAAGACCTGCTGAAGCTCAAGAAGTTCACGGAGGACTTTGGAATGGACGGTTGAGCGACAGAGGACGAGACATACTGTAGCTCAGTGGCTCTCAAACCTGTTGTAATTTCAACGATTCTGAGGGGTGTACAAAATAAATGGAACCAGTAGTTGAACACAACACAAAATCAGAATCAAGAATGAACACAACTCTCTCTGAAAGTAAAGAGGTCAGCTGACCTTTAGCTAATTCTGATTTGTGATTCAAAAACATTCTGATAGGCCTACCAATTAACTATCCATCCAACGGTCATAGTGTTGCTCTTTGTTGTGCTGATTCATCCAGAGGCGACAAGCTCCATGTGGGATAATAATGTTATTTCTTTAGTAACTACTAAGTTGTTTAGTCAGAAGGATTTTTTTTCACCATCTTGTGGTTTGACCTGACTGCAAATCTTACGTTGATAATAACCAGTAATTCAAGGCTACTGGATTTGTTAGGTCAGGCTGTGAGTTGTTGCGGCTCTTGTAGGTCTATATGGGTGTAGGTGCCCTTTTGAGATTCCAGCCCCTGCCTCTGCAAATCGCTCTGCACGCCCCTGGCGGGAACTATACCCCATCTCCTGTTGTTTTCCTAATTCATGCATCCCTGAACACATGCAATTACACAATTCTAAATAAAACTCCGACATGAATGTCAATATCAAACTCAACAGTTACTTTTCTTTGAAATTTAAGGACTTGATATAATGTATAGCAAATCAAAAATAATAATTTTAATACAAAATAAATCAAGAAAGGTATGATATAGCGAGAACAACATGTTACAATATTAGGAAAAGAAAAACACAGTTTATCTGGTTTAGAAGGCTCAAAAGCTCAAAGGAGCTGCATCTTTTAACCACAATCAGATGAGAGTTTACATAATAAGAGTATAGCAGCAACACAGAAGGGCATAGAGTCATGTGATAACGATTCCCTATATCAGACACTGAAAAACAAACAACAGTAGTGATCCAAAAGTACTGATAAACCCTAACCCTGACAAAACACTACAACATGTATTGTAATCAAATCAGGAACACTTTATAAACTAGAAAGGTGCAATAGTGGGAAATTGCGAGTTTCTTAGCTGTTTTTGCATTTTCCCCATTTAAGTCAATGGGGTTACTTTTTTGCCAATGAGAAAGCAGCATAAAGGGGATTGCACACGGTACGCGGTCACCGCCTCCTAGCAATTCATTTTCAACGGGAGGCGGGCGGCTTTTTCAGCCGCGCAGCGAAGTTTTGGGGCGGCGAGGCGAGTGAAATCCCCCGCGAGCGTGCTCGTTTGTGCATGCGTACGCAGGCGGCGAGAGATGGATTGTGTTCATCTTTGTGAAATACCGCGCAGCGTTTACTCGCAGAGTGAGTGTGTTTGTGTTTCACAAAGATGAACACAATCCATCTCTCACCGCCCGCGTACGCATGCACAAACGAGCACGCTCGCGGGGATATTCACGGGACTGCGCCCGCTTGCCTCGCCGCCTCTAAACTTCGCTGCGCGGACGAAATAGCCGCCCGCCTCTCATTGAAAATGAATTACTAGCAGGCGGTGACCGCGTACCGTCTGGAATCCCCTTTAGGTGATGTTTAGAAGTTTGTGGAGGAACTTTTAACCAATGAAGAAGCAGTAAAAACTCCTTTTAGCCAATGTGGAAGCTGCATATACGTAGGTGATGTCATGAGAATGCTGCTTCCTCATTGGCTAAAAGTTCCTCCATAAACTCGAAACGATAACAATAGTGTGTTGCCCTATAGACAACCACACTAACAAGACAGGAGCAATTTCCCAGAATTTGCACCTTGTGCAAGTGTGGTTGCACTGAGTCACGAGGAATCCGCTGGGAACTGAATTCCGTCTTACCATTTATATTACACTAGCTCTTACCCGTTCAAAGATATGAGCTCCAAAATGATGTGCAGTGTGTGGGTTATGGGATGTGCACTGTGCATACAGTATATGAGGGATGGAAAGTAACTTTAACTGGTGCTTGCATGATAATATATAGGAGCATCAATGTAAGAAATACCCGTTTCGTTTAATGGCTACCCCCCCAGCCCCCCCAGTGATGCGATTTCAGATCAATTGCTCCAGCCACTGAGGAGAAACGCTGTTTCAGACAGACACTCAGACAGACATTCGCAAAATTATAGTATAGATATTGTGATGTCACGTGAAGCATGACAACAGTGAAGGTTCATCACTTAGATCTCCATATATGGAGCTGACCTCTACTTCTGATTCCCATAATAATTTAATAATTCCCTGTTAGGCCAACCCCACACACGATCAAAAGCTTCACTTATCTGTTGTGCAGCCTTACAACCCGGATAACATCACTCAAAAAGTTTTTATTTCTTGTTTTTTTATTTAAAAAAGTGCAACATTCAAGGATATGTCCTCATTGTCCTGCACAAAATTATTACTCAAGCATTTATTTCGAAACCTTTTACGTTTGATTACACACACAGTTCTGTCAGTAAGCAGTTATACAACACAAATCTTTGCTTATTAACTTCATAGCCATTAATATAACCAGTAGTTGTTGTGTTGCAAGTTCCAGTTCTTACATTAGCCATTGATTATGTTCTCGCCCCACATCTAATGGCTTAGAGGAATAATCATAAAATTAAAATAAAATGCCCTGAAGCCAAAATTATTGCTTTAGTCATGTCTCTGAGAGTCTAAGGTTTACATAAGTCCTCGTTCGAGCTAATGCACTCCTTGTTGGCAGAACTCCTGCCAGATGGAGCGCTGAGGTATTTGACAGATTTCACTATTGAAGTGGTCTGTTGGAGATGGTGAAGGTTGATTAGATAAAATGTCCACTTACATACTACTTCAGTCTTTGCATTGTTCACAGACAGACCCAGCCAACCAGCTGGCAGTGCCTCTAGTCTGTAGACCACAATTCATTCTGCATACTGTAGCTTGATGATCAGAGGTGTAAAGTAACTAAGTAGATTAACTAGGTACTGAGGTATTTGTACTTTACTTTACTTCCAATACTTTTACTTCTACTCCACTACATCTCGGATCCAAATACTTTTAGTACTTTTACGCCACTACAATTATTTGATAACTTTGGTTACTTTGCAGATATAAATTATAATATTATGAAACATACATTGTAGGGGTGGTTATTGGCAAGAATCTCGCGATGGAATACGTATCACGATACTTGGGTCTAGGGCTGCACGATTTTGGGAAAATATCTAATTGCGATTTTTCGGACTAATATTGTGATTGCGATTTTATTCGCAATATTTATATATTTATTTTAAGGTCAGATAAGTGATAGTTTTTTGGTTAAAAGGTTGATATAATAAATTATTTTAACCAATTAAAATCACTTCACTACCAAGCTTCCAAAGCTTCCGTTGAATATTTATTGAGTAATACGTTTAAAAAGAAATTGATTATATGCAAATTGTTTGATTCAGTTCAGTTATAGTTTCAAAAGATTCCCTTGTATTTTGCTTATTAGCAATAAACGTTTTTATATTCAGAAAGATCTCAGTAATGGTATTGTCTGCCTCTCATTAATGTCAAGGAAGAACGTACCGTATGTCGCTGCCTTGCTTTCATCAAGGCAAAAAAATTCACCCTAAGACACACCATAAGTTTCACATGTGTGCAGGGGACAGAGGAGGGGAGCCATCGTCACACAGAAATCACTTTTGCAATTATTATGCACCTTTGTGATTTGCTAATTGCCGTGGTTTCAAATCGCAATTTCGGTTTAAAAACGATTAATTGCGCAGCCCTACTTGGGTCACGATGCAATAGTATCACAACATATTGCAAATCTTTGCGATACAATACTATTGCGTTAAAGGCTTTAAAAGATGAAGGCGTGTTGTTTTCGTCGTTCACACCCATTTTCTCGAGAGACCTCACTCACTGAAAGTGGTAAGGGGAAGTAGCTACTATAGTACAGCGACATCTAGAGGCAGCGGAGTGTCAGGACCGGACTTCTACCTTGGTTCCTATGCATGGGAACATATTTTATTTTCCTCAAAGTATCGCCAATACCTTTGTACTTTTACTCAAGTACATTTTGAATTCTGGACTTTTACTTTAGAATATAGAGTATTTCTATATTACAGTATTGATATTTTTACTTCAGTATAACATTTTAGTACTTCTTCCACCACTGTTGATGTTATCTGTGACCACTTTAATCCTTTAATTGGATGTAAAGATTCCAATTAATATATTATTAATCCTTTAATTGGATGTAAAGATTCCAATTAATATATTATTATGTCCACACCACAGTAACCCCACTGTCCTTAAATTCGTCTTCTCACGAATCAGCAATGTCACACATATGAGGCAAATGTTAAAAAAGAACCAGAGGAAAGATGCCTAAAGGGCCCAGATTCCTGGCCTCCAATAGTGACATGTCCCATCTCATCAGTTGTTGTTTATGAGGCTTATGCTACAATTTAAGACATGTCTCTTATAATATGGTGGACGAAATGAAAATCGGAATATCTGAGACTACCAATATTGTTTCAGCATGCGGCTGTTACTCACCTCCAAATTCGGGCATTGTTTCAGCATGCGGCTGTTACCATGGTGGCGACACGGTTTTAGTATCAGTGATGTCAGCATGTAGACAGACATCCCGTAAATTAAAGGTTCTACACATGCATTTAACAATAATTTATATAACATTGTGTCCCAAAAAAAACGTTTTTCAAAAAAAATTTTTGGTCACTTCTGCCTGGCTTCCAGAGCATTTTCAGCTGCAGATCCACCTTGTCCTGAGTGCTGGGAGGACTGCGCTATTGAGACAGTTTTGGCCCCACTATCCTCCCCCCCCCCTGCTCGGCAGGCCTGCCCACCCTTCCCCAACCCTCTCCCAGCACCTCATGCCTCCTTTTCAGGCCTACCCACCCCCTCCCCAACCCCACTGGGGTGATGTCACAATCGGACCTAAAATCAGACAGCCCTTTCGGAGACCTACTTACATAGATCTGCCCATAAACTGAGAAAGACACAAAGGTCAGAAATAGGACTTTGTGAGGATTGAACGTGCTGGTGGGACATACAAATTGGAAAAATGAAAATTCATGGTGTCCCTTTAATAGTAGATAATACAATTCCATAATGAATTAGATCAAACATATATAATTAAAACAAAAATACAAACACAAGCAACTATAAGTGTTTCTTTTATTCAGTCAAGTAGATTTTTTCAGATTATGTGATTCCACTGCTTTAGTATACTTGTCATAGTCTATGTCTGAGTGACCAACTTCCACTAAAAGGCTCCACCCTGTATGGGTCCTCGTGTGTCGATTTAGTCTCGCTATTTCAGCAAAGCCTTACACAAACTGTACAAGGGGCTTTTAACCTGTATGAATCTTCATGTGTGTTTTTAGAGGTCTTTTATCAGCAAAGCCTTTACCACATACTAAACAAGAAAAGGGCTTTTCGCCTGTATGAGTCCTTTCGTGTTTTTTTAGACTACGCGTTGCAGCAAAGCTTTTACCGCAAATTGCACAACTAAAGGGCTTTTCGCCTGTATGAGTCCTTGCGTGTATTTTCAAATCACGTGCGTTAACATAGCTTTTGCCACATAGCGTACACGAAAAGCTCTTTTCGCCAGTATGAGACCTCATGTGTCGTTTTAGAATACTTGTGGTAGAAAAGCCTTCACCACAAACTGTACAAGAAAAGGGCTTTTCCCCTGTATGAGCCGTCATGTGTAGTTTTAGACCACGCACTGCAGTAAAGGTTTTACCGCACATTTCACAACAAAAGCTCTTTTCGCCTGTATGAGACCTCTCGTGTTGTTTTAGATTACCCGAGGTAGTAAAGCCTTCGCCACAAACTGTACAAGAAAAGGGCTTTTCACCTGTATGACACCTCATGTGTTTTTTTAGATCGGCACTCTCAACACAGCCTTTACCACAAAATGCACAAACATAGGGCTTTTCCCCCGTGTGAATCATTGTGTGTTTCTTCAGATTTCCCCTTTGACCAAACATTTTACCACAAACTGTACAAGAAAAAGGCTTTTCACCTGTATGACTCCTTGTGTGTTTGGTTAGATCTGCCTTTTTAAAAAAGCCTTTACCACATACTGTACAAGAAAGGGGCTTTTCGCCTGTGTGAGTACTCTCGTGTTTTTTTAGACTATGCATTGCAGCAAAGCTTTCACCGCAAGTTGCACAACTAAAGGGCTTTTCTCCTGTATGAGTCCTCATATGAATTTTAAAATCAAGTGATTTATTATAGCCTTTGCCACATACCGTACAGGAATAGGACTTTTCACCTGTATGAGACCTCACGTGTTGTTTTAGATTACTTGAGGTAGAAAAGCCTTCGCCACAAACTGTACAAGAAAAGGGCTTTTCGCCTGTATGAGTCCGCATGTGTTTTTTTAGATCAGCACTCTCAACACAGCGTTTACCACAAATGGCACAAACAAAGGGCCTTTCCCCTGTGTGAATAAGTGTGTGTTTTTTCAGATTTCCCTTTTCATTAAACATTTTACCACAAAATGTACAAGAAAAGGGCTTTTCCCCTGTGTGAATCAATGTGTGTCTCTTCAGCACTCCTTTTTGAGAAAACATTTTTCCACACACAGTACAACTAAAACTTTTCTTCCCTCTGTGACTTTGTTTTGATGATTTCAGGCTGTGGGACTGATCTTCCCCAGTCGCCATCACCTCATCACTGTCTTCATTGTCCGATTCAGAACAGTGTGAAGAGAGGAGCTGGTCATTACTAGTTGGTTGTGATGTTCCATGGTACTCTATATAAGCTTGTGTTTTCATGTCTTCAATTGAGGTGCTGGCTACAGGCTCAGTCTCTCTGTTTTCATCCTCAACTTCATCTTTCACTGATAGTAATGTCAACGTTGACCTACAAGTGTGTTCTTTTAGACCACGCACTGCAGTAAAGGTTTTACCGCAAATTTCACAACAACAGCTCTTTTCGCCTGTATGAGTACTCACGTGTTGTTTTAGATTACTTGAGGTAGTAAAGCCTTCACCACAAACTGTACACGAAAAGGGCTTTTCGCCTGTATGAGATCTCATGTGTTTTTTTAGATCAGCACTCTCAACACAGCCTTTGCCACAAATGGCACAAACAAAGGGCCTTTCCCCTGTGTGAATCATTGAGTGTTTCTTCAGATTTCCCCCTGTACTAAACGTTTTACCACAAACTCTACAAGTAAAGTGCTTTTCGCCTGTGTGAATCAATGAGTGTATCTTCAGCGTTCCTTTTTGAAAAAACCTTTTGCCACATACACTACAACTGAAGCTTTTCTTCCATTTGTGACTTTGTTTCGATGATTTCAGTCCGTGGGACAGTTTGCTAGTCTCCTCTACCTCATCACTGTCTTCATTGTCCGATTCAGAACAGTGTGAAGAGAGGAGCTGGTCATCACTAGTTGGTTGTGTTGTTCCACAGTCTTCTACATAAGCTTGTGTTTTCATGTGTTCAGTTGAGGTGCTGGCTACAGGCTCAGTCTCTCTGTTTTCATCATCATCGTCACCTTTCACTGATAGTAATGTCAACGTTGACCCACCAGACTCTTTTGGTCTTTGGAGTAGTTCTTCCTGTTCTTCTTCAATCTCTGGAGGTTGTCGTTCTTCCTTGACCAGGCTGGAGCTCCTCTCCTGCAGGAAGTCTAAGAAAAAGATCCAAAGCGATTATATATATAAAAAAGGTTTACATTACTTTCATGCAGTGTTCCCTCAGTTCTGGTGCACACACATCCCCTTTAGTTCTCAGGTGCGGGACAGAGTCTGCAGACTGGCTAAAAAAATAACAGCTACTATAATTGCATTTTAATTGATGTTTGTGCCTTTGTTTCCTATTTTATATTTTTGGTAGTTCGAAAATTAAGCTGTAAATAAATTCTCCATTTCCAAACCATGAGCCAATCGTCACTTATCATAGACACTTGTTAATGGCAGCAACGATTCTAGTAGGGCTGACCCAAAAAATTCGAATATTCGAAGCTTCGTTCGAAGGCACGGTATTCGAATTTGAAAAATAAATTCGAATAATCGGCCGCGGCCGTTTGTCCTTTGGGGGGGCCGCGTGCCTTAGCTTGCATGCGCCTCGCTCCACTCTAGCATGATAGCGTCAGCCCCTTCTCACACACGTGTTAACAATAACAAGCCATCAACAACAATAGCATGCATGAAGCCATCCGAATGGTCGACGCTGAAGAAAAAAAAGAAAAGACAGCGCGCTGTCACATATACACCGACATCCGTTGGGCACCGAAATGTGTAACACCAATGTCTGAGTAACATCATCACCCAATGCAACTATGCGATGCAGTCACACATTTCGTTTGCCACCCATTGTCGGTGTAACATCCATGCACACTTCCACACGCTGACAGACACACAACTCAACGCAAGGAAACAAACAGCTACAATTGGATTTTACAAATCGGACCCCGTCAGCGTCGATCCCGTTTTAAAGAGGACAAAAGAGCTTAAAAACAACTTGCTAGGGTTACATTGTCGTGGTGTTGATGATTACAAGTTTATATCGGATCTGCAAGCTCACTAGTCGCGCCCGCATAGAGTACGTTGTCTGAGCCTGACCGTCAGCTTTCGGCTGATGAGTGGAACGTTACATCAGACACACTGCAGTGCAATTATTTACTATAAAATATACTATTACATTTGCGTGTACAGTACACCTTGGGACTTGGGAGTTAATCTGTTTGTTATATAGGGCTCTTGAGTCGCGCTGCTGCTGTTTGCTGTTGTTGCAGCCACGGTGTGTTACATTTACAGACGTGATGTGATTATGTCAATCCTACTGTACTGCAAAAACACTTTTCTTTAATATAGAAAACATTCGTATCTTCTTCCTCGTTGTATTGTCGTACTATTTAATGAAAATAAGGAGCTTTATTACGAGGAAACCCCCCCCCCCCCCCCGTCGCCGTCATCGAAGCTTCGAAGTTCGAAAGAAAGCTTCGAAGGAGCTTCGATTATGAAAAAAGTATTCGAAGGTCAGCCCTAGATTCTAGGCTGCCTGAAGAAAGACATTAGTTATATTGTTTGGCGCAGTGAATACAACGGGAGCATTATAAGTAAGTTGTGAGCCCCCTTCTTTTCATCATGATCCTGCTTTTTGCACATTGGCTTAGCATTAAAGACTTTAAACATTAAAGGATGTGTGTTACCCACCAGACTCTTCAATCTCTGGAGGTTGCGGCTCCTCCTGGACCAGACTGGGGCTCCTATCCTGCTGTTGAGGGGAAACCTCCTCTTTAGGCAAAGGGACGTGCAGGGAGTCTAAGAAAAAAGATACAATGAGACTATTACTTTCATGCAGTGTTACCCCAGCTCTGGTGCACACACATAGGGCTATCATGATGCCATTTTATACGATTAATTGTCACTCAAATAATTGCGGTTAACATTTTACTTATTTTTTTGTTTTGTTGTTTTGTTGTTTTTTGTTGTTGTTTGTCCATGTGCAGTTCATCAGTTACAGCCCAAACCCCCAACATGGAGGGCCATTGATTGATTGATTGATTGATTGAAGAATTTATTAGCAGTTTGCATAGGAAAAAGTAGCCTTACATTGAGACTTTCCTACCGAGACTTTCGCATTTGACGTTGGGACGACGGTAGGAGAGTCTTACAGACTTTGTTATAGTCAGGCTGGATGGTCGGTAAAACGGTCCTACCGTCGTCCCAACATGCGGAAGTCTCAATGTAAGGCTAAGGAAAAAGTAAACAGTCAATGACAAATCACAGGTAAAAAAGTCAACCAAAAGGAGATCCTAGTAAACTTTTCGGCTTATTTACACTGGAACCACTTATGTATCTCATATAACACTGAAAGACAGACGGATAGAACACAGTAATTTGCATAGGGAATTGTCAGTAACATAGGGGGAGAAAATAAAAAGCAATCATACAAAATAAAATAAGGGAAAAAGAAGTAATAAAAGTGAGATAGGGGATAAGGGGAGGTACTGTAGGTATGGTCCTAGTTTATTACAAGTTTCGAATAGTAGCCGTTTGTAGGTTTTTGTAGGTGCCAGTAGATCACACTTTTCTTGTCTCTACCCTTCGACCTGTTCGGCAGGTTTGACAGTTAGCACGGCACCCAGGCCAGAACATTAACCCATTTAGGCCTAAAATTTGTGGATGCTTTAACCTGTGAAAAATAGCAGATATACAAGCTCACAGCGCGGCACCGAGTGCCGCGCTGCGAGCTTGTAGATCTGCTATTTTTGAAAAAGTCGTGAAAATGTGTGCAAATCTTTGAATATTATGTATTTTTTTTAAGGCAAACGTTTGTAACTCAAATTTTGCTTCTGGGTGGTCCCTGGAACTAGATATTTTGAAATGGGGGTCCGTGGCCAAATAAATATCATTTTGGGGGTCCTTCACATGAAAAGGTTTGAGAACCACTGACATAGTAGTGTCTCAAGAACAGACTAACTGAGCTCCAGTTAAGTGAAAACGACCTTTTCTTTGACGATGGCTGGCCAGATTGCTGACATAGAAACATAGGTTTTTTCCAAAAATCTTAGAAGGATTCAAAAGACACTTATAGAATCGGGTCAAAATTCTAATTTTCACGATTTTTCAAAAATAGCAGATCTACAGGCTCGCAGCGCGGCACTCGGTGCCGCGCTGTGAGCTTGTATATCTGCTATTTTTTTATATTTAAAGCATAAAATATTGCGTCATAATGTGTTCAGGCCTAAATGGGTTAATCAACTCAACTTTATCAGTGACACCCTGGAGCTATACCTAAAGAAATAAAATCATTCACTGCTGCTTATCTGCAGCAAAAATACAGTTAACTTTCAGTATTGAAACATCCAAATTTGTACAATTATAACCAATTAAGAGTACTCTTTTTTTCTTTTCTTTTTTGTTACATCTACATGGGTTCACATATCATCCAGGTCAATGTCATCTTCACTATCATCCAGCAGGTCCACTACATCAGCATCCAGGTCCACTACAACATTATCCATGTCCACTGAAGCCTCAGATGCAGCTAATGCTCAGGATGCGCGAGGGGCTGACTTAAAAGAGTAAACAGCTGATGTGCCAAACTGCCGCAAAACAGTGTCAGGCAGCTTGTGCTGATAGCAGTGCTCTCCAGACAGCTTCAGAGTGCCATATCGAATGTATAAGATGGAGTTTAAGGTCTGCAAGGACATCCGATTCCTGAGTTTTGTTTTGACCACACTCATCTGGCTGAAAACCCTTTCAATTTCAGCATTGGAGCGTGGCAAGGACAAAACAGACACGGCAGCCATAGCAAGCTCCTTAAACAGGTTGATGCCAGCCGCATCCCTGAACTGCCACACTTCACTCCAAAAGCCCACTGTGTCCTGCACTTCATTCCACTTTGATAGGTGGATTATACACCATTATTCTATCTATGTCGAGTACCCCAGGACCTTGGCATTCCCTGTGTTTTGATGTTGTCTGGCTGTCTGGCAACCTCTCACGAAGCTCTTTGGTCAGGGAGATGACGTAGGCTACACATCTAGTTCTTATATTTTTCTCCACTTCTTCTGGCAAGTGGACCTCAACTGCCGGTTTGGGGCTGATGAACCCATCTATGGGCTCTTTGAGAACATCCACCTGGGCCAGGGGATTTAGAACCCTGCTGCTGACAGACTTGACCAAGGAAATCAAGCAATCAAGTAGCTTGACTGGGTCTGCTTTTTCGCCCTCAAAAGACTTAATGGCCAGCTGTACCTCACCAAGTACTGACTTCAGAAAGGTCAAGTAAAGTACATTCTGAGGATCGTTGTACACATAGTATGCAAAACCTCAGCCATGTAGCAATGCTCACTTGATTTTGTAATGCTAAATGCAATGCAACTTGAACTCCTCCCACGGGTCCAAAATGCAAGAGACAGTCGGTTCAATTGACAGCCAGCGTGTGGCACACACCTTAGTGATCTGGAGTGGTTCATTGCCATAGTTGATTGTCTCGTATATGGCCTTGTAAGCCTCCCTGCATTTGGGAGACGCTGAAAACCAGTTGTAGGTCTCCCGCAAGAAGTACTCAATAGAGCGCGGAACCGTGTGCTTGCTGGCATGACTAACAGCCAGCTGCAGGGAGTGACACACAAACACACCTGATGAGGGCAAGCTCCTTTAACCCACACTACTCCTTCAGCGCCTTGTGGACCCCATTGTTTATCCCTTTCATCACAGAGGCATTATCTGTTCCTAAGCCTAGGAGTTTCTCCTTTTTCAGCTCACATTTTCTAAGGAAGCCTAAAACAGCTCGGGCATCCCTAGCTCTGGTCCAGACTGCTGGCTAAAAGACTAGACCAGGATTCCTTAGCCCCTACGACGGCTCAACTTCAGTCAAAATAAACTAAACTACTTCACTACTCACAAAACCAACGGTAGTTTTGCATTGTTGAAAGTCTATTCTCCACCACGGTGGGAAACCTCTCAGCACCCCACCCAATCTGTAAAATATATAATTTATTTCATGAAATAAAACACATCCAACTCGATCCAACTCGACCTCCGCTTATTTCCAGGTTGTGTCTGCGGTGGCTGCTGGGTGGCTCGAGGTGGGTGCGTTTTATTTCATGACAAAAAAAGATGTATTTTACAGAGTGGGTGGGGTGCTGGGAGGTTTCCCACCACGGAGAATAGACTTTCAACAACGCAAAACTATCTTTGTTTGATGAGTAGTGAAGCAGTTTAGTTTATTTTGACTGAAGTTGAGCTGTCGTAGGGACTAAGAAATCCTGGTCTAGTCTTTTAGCCAGCAGTCTGTCAGAGTGTCAGTGCAGCTGACACTCTGGACCAGAACTATGGCATCCCCTGCCACTAACTCAACAAGCCCAAAAAACATTGATACAATGCTGTTTTTATTTATAACCACACTAAGGTACTTTGACACGCTGATGTCTGTAGACTCATCGAGTAAGAGGCTGAAGCGTTGGTCACCCACATCTGCAACCAAGCGCTTCAGAAAATATGGAGCCAGAACACCATTGGTAATTTCTGTGCACTTGGTTCTGTGCATGGGGAAATTGGTTGCAGCTTTAGAATTAGCAAAAGCCACTTAACATCCATGCATCCCCAATGTGGTCACATGCTAACATGGAGCAGTGTTCAGCAAAATTAATCACTAAATTTCCCCCTTGGGATAATAAAGGTATCTATCTATCTAAAATGCCATGGCAATTAGGGATGTGAAAAAAAAAATCAGAAATCGACGCGTCGATCGACTCACGCTCACCGCGACTCAAAAAGTACGAGTCGAAAAATCGAAAAATATATATATTTTTTTATTTTTCAAAAGTTTTTCCCCCAAAAAAGGTTTTAATCGTTCAAAAACGTTATAAGCGTTAATGTTTTCCATATGTGAGAGGACCGTGTGTGTGTGTGTGTGTGTGTGTGTGTGTGTGTGTGTGTGTGTGTGTGTGAGTGTGTGTCGGAGACGAGTGCATGCCTGCATGTGTTGTGCATTCGCATGCATGCGGCACTAGTCAGGTCCGCGGACTACTGGTTGAGAAACACTGTGGGACCGGGCTGATGTGCACGTCATAGCAGTGCGCACTGACTTGCCCTATGGACTGGATGCTTTTGTTTACCTCCTGCCTCTGCATGCTTGACACGAAAGCTCGCTTGTTATGGCAGCGTCGCCGTCGTGTGCGATGATCGCAAAATACACGTTAATGCGACACACCCGTTGACTCGGTCGGGGAGAGAGCGAGTCAGACACTGCTCCACAAGCGAGGCAGAGACTGCTCCACATTTGATATACACTAGCCTGGGGTGCGCCAGCCTGAGCACCCCCACTACGCTCCATGGACGTTATCACTCCGCTTCTAGTCTAGACTCAATGCTAACGCAAGGAAGAGCAATTATTTATTTATTAGTGGCCAAGGCCACGAAGTGGCAAAAGGCCACTCATTGTTATTGGACTTCATCATTACTATTATTATTATTATTCCGCCACTTTTGCTCTAGCGGCTAGACCGTGCAGTCGCTTTTTACGAAACTCGGCAGTATGGCAGAGGACTATGCCAAACGGCTAAAACGCGAAGCTCGCAACAATCGGCCAAAGGGTGGCGCTGTAGGAAGCCTTTGAACAATGCCAACTTTGAACTGGTGTAGCTCATGCCCTGTTTGAGGTACAGCAATGAAACCTGTATACACTTATGCGTCTCCTCATGCCGAACAACTTTTACGCTCTGACTTTTGACCTCTGACCTTTACTTCTCCCACAATTTTGAATTATATGAAAAACAGTCAAAATCTATCTCCTCCTGGGATTTTCGCGTAACGTGCGTGAAACATTTTTTTACATGAACTTTGGACCAATACGGTCAGATCTGTCTCGGCAGATTTTCTTTAAAGCGAAACATTATTTTTTAATAATTCACTCAATGTTGCAGTTATATGCAAATTATTCTTCTGCCTCTAAATCATACATGCAAAGTGACACGTTCATGGCATTTGGCAAATATGTAGAGGATTAGTCCAAATATCACTGAAAGCAATCTTACTCCAATTGGCCAAAGGGGGGCGCTATACGAAGCGTTTGAAAACTCAAACTTTAAAGGGGCATAAGTCATGCCTCGTTTCGTTTGAAGACATGCAACTTGCTTACACGCGTGCCTTGACTCAAGCTGAAGACATCTGTGTCTTTGTTAAGTAAGCTCCGCCCTTCGATTTTCCGCCTTTTGGAGCAGTTCGTAAAACACTTAAAACCGCTTTTATTCCGGAACTTTCGCGTCATGTGCACGGAACTTTTTTTACATGAACTTTGGACCAATATCTAAAGATCTGTCAGATCGGATTTTTTAAACATTGAAACATGCTTTTTTAATAGTTCAATCAACATTGCAAGTTGTATGCAAATTATTCGTCTGCCTCTAAAACATACATGCAAAGTAACATTTTCATGATGAACTACTGTAGAGGGTAAGTCCAAATATCACTGAAACCAAAAAGAATCATATTTGAACTGGGGACCCCCCACCCTGACGTGAGTAGGGTTTTCCCATGATCTGGTCCTTAGGCTAGATGCAGAATAGAGCTGGGACGTTCGCGAACGAATCAAATCTTTTGAACGGCTCTTTGAAGTGAACGTTGGGATCCGGTTCGCGCAGTAGAGAGCCGTTCATTTGGGGGGGAGACCCCCTCCCCCCAATTCAACATCTCCTTGCTACTCCACTGAGTACTGACTGAGTACAGTGAGTGAGTGAGAGAGAGAGAACAAGTGGAGGAGCGAGTTCATTGTTGCCTGCTTGTTTTTTTTAGGTGTTTTATGAATAACAAAAGTCAAGGTAGCTTAATTTACACACACATTTTATGATCGATGGTACTGTCTCACTTCAAATAGCCATAAATCCCACCTCTAATGCAGAATGGTTAGGCACAGGTGTGTGTGTGTGTGTGTGTGTGTGTGTGTGTGTGTGTGTGTGTGTGTGTGTGTGTGTGTGTGTGTGTGTGTGTGTGTGTGTGTGTGTGTGTGCGTGCGTGCGTGCGTGCGTGCGTGCGTGCGTGCGTGCGTGCGTGCGTGCGTGCGTGCGTGCGTGCGTGCGTGCGTGCGTGCGCGCGCGTGCGTTATTCTTCTGCCTCTAAAACATACATTCAAAGTCACATTTAAATCACACTTTGCAATAATGTAGGTTAGTGCACTGTGCACTTGTGCACTTGTAACCCACGGTTCAGCGGGAATTACAGTCATTTTATTTTATTTTATTTTTCAAATGGAATATATTCTTATTTTTCACATGCAATGTTTTGACCACGGTCCCTGAGTCACAGCTGCAGAGCATTCGTAATCACCACACCCTGTATAAAGCCAGTCTTTTTTCAGTTTGTTCAGTAACCTCATTGGAGCTGCTGCAGGTTTGTACACATTTCATTTCAAGACTATTCCAATTTCTAACAGCATTACTGCATTTATATTTAACCCACACTATATTGCTTTTAGATCCACCTGACCAACTCTGATATTGACACTGAGGCTGCGTGACTAAGATAATTGGTAAGTGAACATGTGGCTCGGAAATGTTTGTTTCTGGTTTTGGGATTGGAATGTAAAAAGATTCATTTCGGTAATGTAATTATTGATTGTAGATAAGCAGATTTGTCGACTTTATTTAGTTTTAAGCTTGTAGATCGGCTGATTAGTTGATTTTAGTTTTTTGCCTGTGAACTGAATCTTAATTGTTTGGTTTTCAGAAAAACTACATTTCCCAGAATGCAGCAGCTAAGATGGTTGCTTGTTGGGCGTCGGCCGATTGATTCCATCTGAACAGTTTGAACAAAACACTGCTGAGTTGAGTGTGTGCTGCTCTGTTAACCGGTAAGACTGTTTGCTTGTATTTTGTATTACCGTTTTACTGTGTTATTTTGGTTCTATTGTTTACAGTGAGAATGTGTTTTATATTGTCAGGAGTGTGCAGTTGTGGATTATTGCCTGTGTCCACTATTGTTTGGGGTGTGGCCTCATCTCTTTCTTCAATGTAAGCATTTAACTAAAGAGATGTGAGTATTATTGCGACTGTTAGGTCGCAGTTACTATCGAAACCTCCACCGGCTGTCACTCTGTCCGTGTGACATCATACTTTTGCCCTATTCATATCTCCGTTACCATTGCCCCTATCCATGCCAAACTTTGCACACACTCCTTGGCTGCCTGATTTCTCACATGGCCCTCCAGCGCCACCATGAGGCCGATTCTTGCAAAACATTTGCGAACACTGCTCCTACAGATTTTGGCCTAAAATCACACAAATTGATTGTCAAATCACAACCTCCGTCCCTGATTTCACACATGCCCCTCTCTAGCGCCACCATCAGACAGATTTTTGCAAAACACATTTTACAACACTGCTCCTACAGATTTTGGCCTAAAATCACGCAAATTGGATGGCAAATCACAACCTCCAAATCAGCAGATCTGTTGACTTTATTTTGTTTTAACCTTGTAGATCGGCTGATTAGTTGATTTTTCTTATTTTTTTTATCCAGGCCCTGTTTTTTTGCATGTGAACTGAATCTAACTGATGGCTTTGCTTGGTTTTCAGAAAAACTACATTTCCCAGAATGCAGCAGCTAAGATGGCTGCTTGTTGCAATCAGTTTGATTTGTCAGCACCTGGCCGCAACACAGCTTCTCCGAGTCAGGCAATCCAAATGTTTTTGCTCTTAACCACCGAGCTCTGCTTCACTGTGTAGCTGGCTCTCGAAGGGACTCTTCCATCGAGCAGTAAGCAAAACTCCACTATGTTCTCCTCTGTCGCACATTTGCTCTGTATTTTGCCACATTGCTAATGGTGGTTCTATCTGTTCCCATTGTAGGCAAATTAGGAGCTGCATCTGAGTCTTGGAAGAGAAATGGCATGTGTTAATGGAAGCAACAGCATACTGTGAAACATATGTTTCGAATGTAACCCCTGTTTGTTAAGTTCTGGAAAGAAGCATATTTTGAGTTAAAAGCCCCGGTTTTGGGAAGAACTTTATTTCATGTTTTAGGGGAACGCCCCATTGAATAAAACAACGCTTATTGCGTTTTCACCTTGAGAACTGTTTCCGTGTGCTGGTTTGGGTTCAGACTTAACAATACTTAATGTTTAAAAACTTTATTTGAAGACGTTTACTACTTGAATTATTTGAAAACATTGTGATTTAAAAGACATGCCTGAAAATGGCTAGGTTGTTAACCCTCTGTTTTGAAGGTTTACAACCTGATGACCAACTCTTCAACAAAGACAACTAATGAAAAAGTTGGAAAATAAAGATATTGAGTTAAAACCTTGAGGAGTTCTTTGGAACTATTTTATGTCTGTTGCATAGTCTTTTGCATACATGTTGTGTAGAGGTCAATTTGTGCTTTCACCAATAACTATGCCGATTAGTGTAAAATCGGCAGAGTCTCTGTCATTTATAGCGCCACCAGAAGGCCGAAAACGCATTCTTCGATATTACTCCTTCAGATTTTATCCGATAATCACACAAATGGGCACACAGTATCTCTACAGTGATGTGATCATGACGGATTTGTCCGATATCATATTCTATCTAATTGGCTAAAATTGAATTCCAAGGTTTGCAGGATTGCTCCTTTTTGAACAAATTGTCTCAAACGCAGCCTGCTATGTGTGTGAGATTTTGCACACACGTTCCCACTAGGCCAAGGAACAGATCCCACCCTTCTCACATTGGCCTGTTATAGAGTCACCAGTGGGCCAAAAAAAACACCTGACCTGTTCGGAAGAACACTGCTTCTAGTTTCTCTTTGATGTCTTCTTTGCTTTCCCTTGATGCTTTTGCCTTGGCCACTTTATCGCTGCTTGCAGCTATATTTATACTTATTATTAGGGCTTTGATGCAAGTTCTGATGGTTGCAGCTGCATACGTTGTGTTAGTAATGCGCCGTTGTGCTCTCCTCTCAGCTGCCTTTTGGATGGGCTTTTGGGAAGTCACATGCTTTTTAAAGGCCCAGTTCACCTCTGGGACAACCAGATCTTATTTTATAGCTGTTTGGGACAAGATCAACACAATCCTGAGTTATTTTCATGCTGCATCATATGATTCAAAATGCATCATCATTCATGCTGAAATACTAAAATATCTCAAAATACAGCTTGAACACAAAAAATAACTCAGGATTTCGTTGATCTTGTCCCAAACAACAATAAAAAAATCACACCCGTGTGAACTGAGCGGTGGGGCGTGTGTGTGTGTGTGTGTGTGTGTGTGTGTGTGTGTGTGTGTGTGTGTGTGTGTGTGTGTGTGTGTGTGTGTGTGTGTGTGTGTGTGCGCGTGTGTGCGTGCGTGTGAGTGTGAGTGTGCCTTGCCTGTTCTGGCCTGGCCTAACAACAGCGCCCCTCCCTTAACATGTGTGGTCAGAAAAGGTACTACACCACAGGCTTGAGGCTACATACAGACCCACCCACATACATACATACATACATACATACAAACAAACATACATACCTACACACACGGCCACGCTATGGAGACGGTGTGACCACCGCTCAATAAGATCTGGTTGTCCCAGAGGTGAACTGGGCCTTTAATATCACTAATCTTTGCATAAAAGTCAGATTTGCAATACATGCAATATAACGTTTGACATTTTTCTTTTGGTACTTTAATTAGGCCTATATTTTAATGCCAATTGCCAAAGTTTTCATACTTTTCCTTTTTTTAATTTTTATTTCCAGATTGTCATCTGTAGTATTTCTATATTGCAGTATCGATACTTATACTTAAGTAATAAATGTTAGTAGACTCCTCTTCTCCTACATCTTCCAAAATGTTTATTTGATGATACGCTGACCACATTGTAAATAGTCAGAGTGCTCTCGTAGAAGATGGGAGACGAGCTGAATGAGAGACAGTCATTATTATTTTTAAAGTAATGACTTGTAAATGTTAGATCATTGAACCTTCATGTAAAAAAAGAAAAATCACACCCGTGTGTGAACTGAGCGGTGTGTGTGTGTGTGTGTGTGTGTGTGTGTGTGCGCGCGCGCGCGTGCGTGCGTGTGAGTGTGGCTGGCCTGAACAACAGCGCCCTCCCTTAACATTATGTGGTCAGCAAAAGGTATTGCAGGCTACATACAGACGGTGTGACCACCGCTCAAAAAGAAAGCGAATCAAGCGATTTAGCATAAGATCCCACCGCTCGTGGTCAGAGCTGCCAAGAACTGGATCAGATTAATGTCATGTTTTTAATAGGGCTGTCTTCAAAAAAATCGACGAATCGTCGAGTCGTTTTAAGCCCCCGGAATCGACGCCAATTGTTTGAGTCGAAGAGTCGAAAACATATTATTTTTATATCACCAGTTACTGCGGTGCGGTATAGTGCTGGACTGGTGTCATGTACTTCCAATTGAGTCCATCTTACTTCCTACTATTTGTAAGTAGACTTCAATATAAAACCAGTTAACGTGAATTGAATGTTGCCTTGATCATATTACAGGCAGCTCTTATTTTGAAGTTAACCGCTTTGAGAGGAAATACGTTGACGTGTTGTTATTTTACTTGTTGCAGCTAGCCAAGAGCAAGATGCAGCAGCGACAAACACTCTCCCACTTTCACTCACTGCCTGCCGTGTGTGGTCGTGGTCTCAGGCTGAGAACGTAGCAATGGGCGAACAGTTATTTATTGTCTCGCACCAGCGACGACTTGATCAGCAACATAGCTTTTTTGATACAGCTCTGAGAAAATACAACCTGTAGAAATAATAAACGACACGCAATTGTGTTGTCAAAAAGATGGATTATTATCGTCCCTGTCTTTCTACACTGCTCCATGATTCACAATTACGCACGGCTGGACGCAATCTCATCGTCATTAATGTCAGCAGCTAACATGTCTCATTATTTCATATGCACGGTAGTTCATGGATCTATTTCAAATCTTAACAAAGTTCATCTTAAAGTGTATTGTATTATGTTGACGTGGTAAAGCAACACTTGAAGTATAAATGATTCGTCGACGAGTCGCATTAACCCCCGCCAATCGACTCGACTCTAAAAATCCTGAGTCGAAGACAGCCCTAGTTTTTATTAACTCATTCCCCGTCTCCCCCGATAGTCCCGAGAAAATCCCTATGTCGTTCCCCGCCAGGCCCGATAGTCCCGAGAATTTGCTTTTATATAATGTAATGTTTAATTACACACTTCCACAGCCCGTGACAAATTTTTAGCCTTCTGTCTTAAAGTGGAACCAAAAATATCACACATCAAAGTAAGTGTTTGAAAAAAAGACTGTAATAATGTATAAATTGCAATACAAATGTATAAATCTCCCCATAACGCACAGTGAACTGGCAAAGTGACGCATTTGAGCACTCAAGGCTGGCAGCCGGGAAAAAAAGAGAAGAAAAAAAGTGTTTGAACAGCTGTGTGTGTGTGTGTGTGTGTGTGTGTGTGTGTGTGTGTGTGTGTGTGTGTGTGTGTGTGTGTGTGTGTGTGTGTACATCTCTTAGCTGGCTGGTCCACGCCACGGACCACCAGTGGTCCCCCTGATCAGCAGCACACAGTCCCATAAAGAAATAGTGCTATCAGAGATCTGCCTCTCTCTCTCTCTCTCTCTCTCTCTCTCTCAAGACACAAAAAAAATATCGCCAAAGCCATATAAATGCTTCTAAAACATACCTGAGAATGATGATATATGGACCTTGGTGTGGATTAGAATCCACACCAAGGTCCATATATCCATATATCCAGGCTATAATATATATTCTTTGTAATGGTATGTTAGTCCACACGCAAGCAGTCCTTTGCAAAGGGGGGTCCCTGGTCGCCTTTCTAACGGAACCAATAAGGGGTCCGCGGGCCCAACGCTTCGCTCCGCAGAGGCAGAGCAGTGGGAACACGACAATCAACTGTTACATAAGTTATAAAATCAATCGATCATTTGTTACATAAGTTCACACGACATCCAGTTGTCAGAGACAAATGAAGTGGTCCCTGGCGATCACGAAGGGGGTCCCCGTCCTCTCACTACCCTGGTCTCCAGCCAACACTTCTCAGGGAACCAGTGGGTCCGTGGACCACCAAACAAACAACTACTGTGATGAAGCCTCAAAAGACGCTGGTCGCCTTTCTAACGGAACCAATAAGGGGTCCGCGGGCCCAACGCTTCGCTCCGCAGAGGCAGAGCAGTGGGAACACGACAATCAACTGTTACATAAGTTATAAAATCAATCGATCATTTGTTACATAAGTTCACACGACATCCAGTTGTCAGAGAAAAATGAAGTGGTCCCTGGCGATCACGAAGGGGGTCCCCGTCCTCTCACTACCCTGGTCTCCAGCCAACACTTCTCAGGGAACCAGTGGGTCCGTGGACCACCAAACAAACAACTACTGTGATGAAGCCTCAAAAGACGCGCAACAGAGATCAACTTGCCTCGTTAGCAAAGAGCGCACCAGAGCTCTGTTTAGCAGGGCAGTGCAGAGGATTTTTTAGGGGCAGGGGGAGACATTTTTCTAACTGTCCTAGAATGTGAAAATATTAGATCTACAAGCTCTACAAGCTCTCAATGTGTCACAGAGCGATGTGTTGAGCTTGTAGAGCTTGTAGATCTGCTATTTTCGAAAAAATATATGTTAGAAAAAAGACTCATGCCCCCTTTGATGTCTATTTGTGTGTGTGCACCTGTAGAGATCAAAATCCATCCGAGACACATAGAGACAGAGAGAAAGCGCCCCCAAGTGGGGGCTCACATAAATACTCACATTATACAGCAATATAGTATGTGAAATTGCTGAGTGTATGGTCAGACATAGCCAATAAAAATATGTTTCTCTGCATTTTTCTAAACAGAAAAAAAAAAAAAAAAAAAAAATCCTATTACATAATTACATTAGTACACTTATCTGATAATGCCTGAAGCCATAAAGACAAATATCAAGTGAGTTATCCACTTGAAAAGCGATCGATCACAAAAAGGTCAATATCTCCAGTTTTTTCAATTATAGCTGGATTTTGGTCAAAAATGGCTATTTTGAGATGGCTGCAACTATAGAAAAAAAAGCTTTTTGTTTATTTATTTTATTTTTTGGTGAGACTAGAGGTTGTCCTGTTTCATTTCAGGTACTGTATGACATCGTCGAAAAAATACAGAATTTAGGAAAAATGTCAATATAAAAAAAATATATCATTTTTTTTATTAAACAAAATGGCAGGAGAGCCATACAGTCAATGTTAAAATGGCGGCCAATGTGTTAATCAGGTTGCTAAACCTGATTCTATGAACAGAGTAGATCGATTTCTAGTCACCAAAGGTGTGTTCGAAAATGAACACCAAGGGTGCTGGAGGGGCACTTGCAAATTAGTTTGTATTGGCCAGTGCGCTCGCTGTGCCCAATGCTGTATATTACTCATCCTTTTTTGCTACATGTAGTGATGCACGGAAGCGGGGATTGAACCCGGGACTCCCACTTGCCAGTCCAACGCACAACCAGTCGTGCTAATAGGGCTGAGCCCGATTAGTAGGACTGTTGTCGCTGGTTCATGGCTGGTACTAACTGTGGGGTATTATTATTCTAGTAATCAGTGCATCAGCACGTCATCAGCAAGAACGAGGATTGCCAAATTAGGCGGAACATTGGCCATTGTTATTTCACTGCTGCATGGAAAATGAGTAAGTGGCCTCAATATAAATGTATTTTTTTATTGTAATTCTGTGTATATATAATATATGTTCCCAATCGAATATCTTAGTTACATCGATATTGTTCATATGAACTAGTTTCACTGATACTATACAGTGTCTCCGCCATGGTAACAGCTGCATGCTGAAACAATGCCCAACATCACTGATATTAAGCAGTGTCACCACCAAGGTAACAGCCGCATGCTTTTTTGAAAAGAGTACCCTTTAGCATGACAAATTTGTAGGTATTCTATTTTGTCTTTTTCAGAGATTGGGGCATGTGTAAAAAAGAAAAGAAAGAAAAGAAACCTCCAAAATAAAATGTTGCATCAATCAATTTCATTAATGGGAGACCCTAAAGATAAGTAAAAACATGTTTGTGTTTAGTTCTAACACAGGTGGGGGTATGACAAAATGTGGAGAGATCATAATTCCGACCTCTCAATAGTTCGACCATGTTAGGTTATTCACCAGCATCGGCAGGTTAGGATTTCACCAGGTTAACATTCACCAGCGTTAGTTTTACTGAAGTTAGGGTTAAGGTTAGGTTTACGACGTGGTCGGGTCGGAATAGAATAATCTAATGGGAGGTCGGAACTATGACATGCAGGGGTTGACACTAAGGTCTCAGAGGCACTTGCCCGTCGGGCAAGTACAGGTCATGTTCTACTTGCCCAAAGGTCATGCCCACTTGCCCGAAAAGTAAAAAATCGTCCATTATAAAATGATAGGTAAGATTTTGATTACCACTCAATTTAACACTTATTTCTTTACTTTCTTGGGCTGAGTGATAAAAAAAAATGCAAGTGCCCAGTTGGGCAACCTGAAAGCAAACTTCACCTGCCCGAAAGTTTTATTTAGCTGACAGGGGCAGGTGGGCAAGCATGTCATTTGTCAATGACAAAATCTGATGGCCTCTGCTGCTAGACTAGTAGCTGGGTAGCCCCTAGCCCTGAATACAGGACTCTCATATACATGAGAGTCCTGGTGCCGCCTCAACATGAGGAGTAGTGGGCAATCGAGCCCTTAACGGTTTGAGCTAGGAACGTCAGATTTCAAAAATAAACTGCTTACCCAAGCCAACTTTGCTAACGATTTGACGCCGCACAACGTTCATTACACGCCGCTCCCCGGTTGTTGAATAAAATGCATTTTTGTCCGAAATTATTTTGCTTAACATAGGACGTCCGCCTCTAGTGGACAGTCGCGTCATCGCATCATCTCCGTTCACTACAATGTCCTATGTTAAGCAAAATAATTTCGGACAAAAATGCTTTTTATTCAACAATCCGGTAGCGGCGTGTAATGAACGTTGTGCGGCGTCAAATTGTTATCAAAGTTGGCTTAGGTAAGCACTTTATTTTTGAAATCTGACGTTCCTAGCTCAAACCGTTAAGGGCTCGATTGCCCACTACTCCTCATGTTGAGGCGGCACCAGGACTCTCATGTATATGAGAGTCCTGTATTCAGGGCTAGGTAGCCCCATATAGAACCTCACCCGTCGCTGCATACGGTTGTGCTCCGAGACGAGGTCCTATAAGGGTTTCCCCGTGGTGGGGGCGAACGCTCCAACGGTGCGGTAGAAAACACGCTTCCCGAAATTGTATCCACAAAGTAACGGTAGTTCCGAGCTCCCAGACTGTGAAAACCTAGCCAGGGTCAATAAAACATGAACCAGGGCACGAAACAACCCCATAAAATCGTTAGTTTTTGTCAGCCGGTAATGTTTACAAGCCAGTAAGTTGCAGCCGGAATGGTAGCATTAGCGGCCCCTCTGGTCGAACGTAGCCCCAACCGTCGCTGCATTCGAACAGACATTCGACCAGAGTGGCCGCTAATGCTACCATTCCGGCTGCAACTTACTGGCTTGTAAACATTACCGGCTGACAAAAACTAACGATTTTAAGGGGTTGTTTCGTGCCCTGGTTCATGTTTTATTGACCCTGGCTAAGTTTTCACAGTCTGGGAGCTCGGAACTACCGTTACTTTGTGGATACAATTTCGGGAAGAGTGTTTTCTACCGCACCGTTGGAGCGTTCGCCCCCCCCCCACGGGGAAACCCTTATAGGACCTCGTCTCGGAGCACAACAGTATGCAGCGACGGGTGAGGTTCTATATGGGGCTAGTAGCTGGGCTGCTATTGAACCTCAAGTGTAGCATGTGTTTACCAACCTGCAGTGTTAGGATTGATGTCCTTATATTTATACTCTATGATGTCCTCCCCTTGGACAACATCAATGTCCAGCACTTTGTTTGGTTTCCCCAGCAGAGTTTCAATTGTCTCTAGTGTCCAGGCTGCGGTAGCGCTGAGGCGCTCCAACACAAACACTCGGACATGAGGCTTCAGCTGCTCTTTTTCCAAAACACACAATATCTCCTCTCCCACCGACGTCATGTATGCATTTATCTTCAGCCGTACAGACTCCATGACGGGGTTTTACCTCCTTTATGACGCTTTTCACCACGACCATATAGTTATGAGTTATAATGTAATTATTCAGCTCGGTTATATCAGTTATGACCACGCTGACCAACGCTATTGTGCACATATGCATGAAAGCGGGATTGTGGTCTTGTGCTTGACAAAAGCACGCAATTAGTACTTCCGGGGCAATGTGGCTTCTTACCATTATGCGCATGCGTTACACGATCCAGGAGCAATAATAATGACTTTCGCCTCCTGGTGGCGGGGGTGTATAACTGTCAATGAAAAAAAGACGAAAAAAAAGAAAGAGACAGACAAACAAACAAAAATAGCCTCCTATTAAAATAAATGAAAAAAGTAATTGAGAAAACACTATATAACAAACAAATATGACCAAATCCCTGACTCCTATTAGTCCTATACACAGTCCAAAGAACAGAAGGATCTCCTGCAGTGAAGAATTTCACTCAAGTATTGAGGTATGGATGATTATCCGTGTGCAGTCCAATAAGGGGCACTAGCACACAGGAGAAACGCACACACAGTAGGCCTATAGTATATACTATGTTGAGCAGATATGAGCTTTGAACTAGGGTGACCATATTTTCAGAACATATTAGTGTTTTAGAGATATTTGTCGGGACACCGGGACACGCAGCTTGAAAACGGGACAGTCCCGGCCAAACCGGGACGTCTGGTCACCCTACTTTGAACACAACAGTAAATAGAAAGCATAATTTCTACAGGTTGGCATACTAGTGGAAAACCACCACGGTCAAGATAGCCTCGGAAACCCAGACTTTTATATCAAGATAATCAATAGACCTGATATCTTTAGATGCCATGGCATTAGTCAGAAAGTCAGAATCTGGTGATGTTAACCTGGTGAAAAATACTATGTCTAAACCTAACCCTAACCTCAGTAAAACTGCATGTGCCTATACTTATCTTAGAGCGAAACCTAACCCAAACCCTAACCTCAGTAAAACTATGCCTAAACCTAACCCTAATTAAATTCTGACTAATGAGCTTTCTGACTAATTAGCTTTCTGACTTATGGGCAGTCCCCTATCCTTTACACATACTGTAATTAAAATCACACATTTTAATTCTGAGGCATTTTTTTCCTGTACTATATTTAAATTGTTATGAGGAAAAAGAAATGCTGCTATTTGCTCCAAAGCGACTGCAAAGGAATTGCTGCTATTTGTCTCAAAAAGCTTTATAACATGTATACGGCTCTGTTTACACCATGGGAAACTGCCACTGGGTGAAAAGAGGGATTAATGGACCTCTATGGGCACAAGCATTTGCCCACTATCTACAAAGTAGTTTAGTCGGAAAGATTTTCTTTCACCATCTTGTGGTTTGACTTGACCCATCCACACTCAATTGCGTTCACACTTTGTGTAAGTTACTGTTACTCTACATTGTTTTTGGACGTTTTCAAGAATAATAATTGACTGCTAATTTTACGTTGGTATAACAAGTAATTCAAGGCTACTGGATTGTTAGGTCAGGCTGTGAGTTGTTGCAGCTCTTGTACATAGGTTTAGGTGCGCTTTTGAGATTCCAGCCGCTGCCTCTCCAAATCGCTCTGCATGCCCCTGGGGGACTATACCCCAACCTTCATCTCCTGTTGTTTTCCTAATTCATGCATCCCAGAACACATGCAATTACACCATTCTAAATAAAACTCTGACATGAATGTCAATATCAAATTCAACAGTTACTTTTCTTTGAAATTTAAGGACTTGATATAATTTATAGCAAATAATACAAAAATATAATTTAAATACAAAATGAATCAGGTATGATATAGCGATATACGTTATAATATTAGGAAAAGAAAAACACACATTTGTGCTTTAGAAGGCTCAAAAGCTCAAAGAAGGAGCTGCATCTTTTAACCACAATCAGATGAGAGTATAGCAGCAACACGGAAGGCCATAGAGAGATGTGATAACGATCCCCTATATCAGACACACTGAAAAACAACAGTAGTGATCCAAAAGTACTGATAAACCCTAACCCTGACAAAACACTACAACATGTATTGTAATAATCAAACCAGGAACACTATAAACTAGAAAGGTGCAATAGTGGGAAATTGCGAGTTTCTTTGCCGTTTTAGCATTTTCCCATTTAAGTCAATGGGGTTACTTTTTTGCCAATGAGGAAGCAGCATAAAGGTGACGTATAGAAGTTTGTGGAGGAACTTTTAACCAATGAAGAAACAGTAAAAACACCTATTAGCCAATGTGGAAGCTGCATATACGTAGGTGATGTCATGAGAATGCTGCTTCCTCATTGGCTAACAGTTCCTCCATAAACTCAAAACAATGGGAGAGTGTTTTCTGCAGGTCTTTTAGTCCGAGTGTATCAAAGGCTGCGTTCGGAAATGCGCACCGGGTCTGGTTAGGGTTAGTTTTAGGCATAGTGAGCACACACCCGGTGCGCATTTCCGAACGCACCCTTTGATACACTCGGACTGAAACACCAGCAGAAAACACTCTCCCTGAGACAATAACAATAGTGTGTTGCCAGTTGCCCTATAGGCAACCACGAGAGTCACGAGGAATCCGCTGGGAACTGAATTCCATCTTACCATTTATACTAGTAAGACACCTGAGGGTGACTTGCGACCTCAGTCGCGCCAATTCTTGGCCATCTGGCCAACCACAGCGTTTCTCTGACGTGGTACAGAATGACTCCTATATGGGCATAAAAAGTATGTCATGTGACATCACTTCCTGTACAGACAGTCAGACAGACAGCCATTGTCTCCGGCCTAACAATGGCTACTGTCTATGACGGTAGTCCCATATGACATGATGGACTGGACTGATGGATCTCCATATATAGTGTTCTCCACATCTCCATGTTTAGGCCAAACAGGTTTGCTCCATTTCTCCATGTATAGGTCCAAATGCCCAACGTTGAGCTTGACAACAAACGTTCTTAACACAGACCAGACGCCCCCATATGCCGCCCCGTATCAGATCGGAGGAGGATACAGCACATTGTACCTCATCCACCCTTTCTTCTCTCTCCTTTTGGTATCTTTATCCTCCTCCTCCTTTTTTTCTTTTTTATTCTTCTCTTTTTTTGTCTTTCTTAGTCTTGTGTATCCTTCTCTTTTTTTTGTCTTTCTCAGTCTTGTGTAGCCGCCCCGTACAGTGATGTGACGACTCACTGACATCACACTGACATCACTTCCTGTACAGAATACGTACGTACGTACACTCAAGCGACAAGGTTTTTCAGGGTAAATGCGACCTTCGGTCGCAATGATGTCACGTGAAGAAGCATGACAACGGTTCATCACTTAGATCTCCATATATGGAGCTGACCTCTACATCTGATTCCCATAATGCTCTGTTAGGCCAACCACACACAACCAAAAGCTTCACTTTTCTGTTGTCCAGCCTTACAACCCGGATAACATCACTCAAAAAGCTTTTATTTATTTTTCTTCTTCTTTTTTTTAAAGTGCAACATTCAAGGATATGTCCTCATTGTCCTCCTGCACAAAATTATTACTCAAGCATTTATTTATAAACCTGTTACATTTGATTACACACACAGTTCTGTCAGTATGCAGTTTTACGACACAAATCTTTGCTTATTAACTTCATAGCAATTAATGTAGTTGTTGTGTTGCATGTTCCAGTTCTTAAATTAGCCATTGATTATGTTCTGGCCTCCCATCTAATGGCTTAGAAGAATAATCATAAAATAAAAATAAAATGCCCTGAAGCCAAACTTGTTGCTGACCCCTGCTTTAGTCATGTCTCTGAGAGTCTAAGGTTTACATGAGTCCTCGTTCGAGCTAATGCACTCCTTGTTGGCAGAACTCCTGCCAGATGGAGCGCTGAGGTATTTGACAGATTTCACTATTGAAGTGGTCTGTTGGAGATGGTGAAGGTTGATTAGATAAAATGTCCACTGTCATACTACTTCAGTCTTTGCATTGTTCACAGACAGACCCAGCCAAACAGCTGGCAGTGCCTCTTGTCTGTAGACCACAGTTCATCTGCGTACTGTGGCTTGATGCCCAGAGGTGTAAAGTAACTAAGTAGATGTACTTAAGTACTGTACATTTTTTAGGTATTTGTGCTTTGATTTACTTCCAATACTTTTACCTCTACTCAACTCCACTAGATCTCAGGTCCAAATATTGTACTTCTACTCCACTACAATTATTTGCTTTGGTTACTTTGCAGATATCAATTATACTATTATGAACCATACATGAATCCACTTTAGCCCTATTTTATACCTAGGCTATTTGAAAATAACCGATCTACAACTTGTAGTCCTGCCTTTTTCAAACATTTTGTACTTTAAGTATATTTTGATGCCAATACTTTCATACTTTTACTCAACATTCCAGACTTTTACTTGTAAAAGAGTATTTCTATATTGCAGTATTGGTACTTTTACTTCAGTATAACATTTGAGTACTTCTTCCACCACTGTTGATGACATAGATGTTATTTGTGACCACTTTAATCCTTTAGATGTAAAGATTACAATGAATATATTATGTCCACAGTCAGTAACCCCACTGTCCTTAATTCTTCTTCTCACTAATCAGCAATGTCACACAGATGAGGCAGATGCCTAAAGGGCCCAGATTCCTGGCCTCCAATAGTGACATGTCCCATCTCATCAGTTGTTGTTTGAGGCTTAGGCTACAAAGACATGTTGCTTTTAATATGGTGGACGAAATGAAAATCTGAATATCTGAGACATACCACCAATATGATTTAAAAGATGATCAAACCTTGATTGCCTTTATGGCTTAGGTTTATAGGGGCAAACTGTTGTACAAGTAGTAGTAGAAGTAGTTTTATTCAGTCATTACATAGTATGAACACTATACAAGATCAGCATGTAGACGCATGTGTTGTTTTCGATTACTTGAGGTAGAAAAGCCTATACCACAAACTGTACACGAAAAGGGCTTTTCGCCTGTATGAGACCTCATGTGGTTTTTTAGATCAGCACTCGCAACACAGCCTTTACCACAAAATTCACAAACAAAGGGCCTTTCCCCTGTGTGAATCATTGTGTGTTTCTTCAGATTTCCCCTTAGACTAAACGTTTTACCACAAACTGTACAAGAAAAAGGCTTTTCACCTGTATGACTCCTTGCGTGTTTGGTTAGATCTGCCTTTTTAAAAAAGCCTTTACCACATACTGTACAAGAAAGGGGCTTTTC
Source organism: Nannobrachium achirus (assembly GCF_963921795.1). Classification (NCBI taxonomy): domain Eukaryota; kingdom Metazoa; phylum Chordata; class Actinopteri; order Myctophiformes; family Myctophidae; genus Nannobrachium; species Nannobrachium achirus. The sequence continues at coordinate 23,264,769 of NC_137823.1, read as the reverse complement.
GCCTGTGTGAGTACTCTCGTGTTTTTTTAGACTATGCATTGCAGAAAAGCTTTCACCGCAAGTTGCACAACTAAAGGGCTTTTCTCCTGTATGAGTCCTCATGTGTATTTTAAAATGAAGTGATTTATTATAGCCTTTGCCACATACCGTACAGGAATAGGACTTTTCGCCTGTATGAGACCGCATGTGTTGTTTTCGATTACTTGAGGTAGAAAATCGTTTGCCACAAACTTTACACGAAAAGGGCTTTTCACCTGTATGACACCTCATGTGTATTTTTAGATCAGCACTCTCAACACAGCCTTTACCACAAATGGAACAAATAAAGGGCCTTTCCTCTGTGTGAATTATTGTGTGTTTTTTCAGATTTCCCTTTTCATTAAACATTTTACCACAAACTGTACAAGAAAAGGGCTTTTCCCCTGTGTGAATCATTGTGTGTCTCTTAAGTCCTTTTTGAGAAAACATTTTACCACACACAGTACAAATACAACTTCTATTCCCTCTGTGACTTTGTTTTGATGATTTCAGGCTGTGGGACTGATCTTCCCTAGTCTCCTTCACCTCATCACTGTCTTCATTGTCCGATTCAGAACAGTGTGAAGAGAGGAGCTGGTCTTTACTAGTTGGTTGTGATGTTCCGTTGTACTCTATATAAGCTTGTGTTTTCATGTGTTCAGTTGAGGTGCTGGCTACAGGCTCAGTCTCTCTGTTTTCATCATCAACTTCATCTTTCCCTGATAATAATGTCAACGTTGACCTACAAGTGTGTTGTTTTAGACCACGCGTTTCAGCAAAGCTTTTACCGCAAATTGAACAACTAAAGGGCTTTTCGCCTGTATGAGTCCTCGCGTGTATTTTCAAATCACGGGCGTTAACATAGCTTTTGCCACATGGTGTACACGAAAATGACTTTTCGCCTGTATGAGACCGCATGTGTTGTTTTCGATTACTTGAGGTAGAAAAGCCTATACCACAAACTGTACACGAAAAGGGCTTTTCGCCTGTATGAGACCTCATGTGGTTTTTTAGATCAGCACTCGCAACACAGCCTTTACCACAAAATTCACAAACAAAGGGCCTTTCCCCTGTGTGAATCATTGTGTGTTTCTTCAGATTTCCCCTTAGACTAAACGTTTTACCACAAACTGTACAAGAAAAAGGCTTTTCACCTGTATGACTCCTTGCGTGTTTGGTTAGATCTGCCTTTTTAAAAAAGCCTTTACCACATACTGTACAAGAAAGGGGCTTTTCGCCTGTGTGAGTACTCTCGTGTTTTTTTAGACTATGCATTGCAGCAAAGCTTTCACCGCAAGTTGCACAACTAAAGGGCTTTTCTCCTGTATGAGTCCTCATGTGTATTTTAAAATGAAGTGATTTATTATAGCCTTTGCCACATACCGTACAAGAAAATGACTTTTTGCCTGTATGAGACCGCATGTGTTGTTTTCGATTACTTGAGGTAGAAAAGCCTTTGCCACAAACTGTACAAGAAAAGGGCTTTTCACCTGTATGACACCTCATGTGTATTTTTAGATCAGCACTCTCAACACAGCCTTTACCACAAACGGCACAAACAAAGGGCCTTTCCCCAGTGTGAATCATTGAGTGTTTCTTCAGATTTCCCCTTAGACTAAACGTTTTACCACAAACTGTACACGTAAAAGGCTTTTCACCTGTGTGAATCAATGTGTGTATCTTCAGCACTCCTTTCTGAAAAAACCTTTTGCCACATTCAGTACAACTAAAGCTTTTCTTCCATCTGTGACTTTGTTTCGATGATTTCAATCCGTGGGACAGTTTGCTAGTCTCCTCCACCTCATCACTGAGGAGCTGGTCACCACTAGTTGGTTGTGTTGTTCCACAGTCCTCTACATAAGCTTGTGTTTTCATGTGTTCAGTTGAGGTGCTGGCTACAGGCTCAGTCTCTCTCTTTTCATTATCATCGTCACCTTTCACTGATAGTAATGTCAACGTTGACCCACCAGCCTCTTTGTGTCTTTGGAGTAGTTCTTCCTGTTCTTCAATCTCTGGAGGTTGTGGTTCCTCCTGGACCAGACTGGAGCTCCTCTCCTGCTGTTCAGGAGAAACCTCCTCTTCACACAAAGGGACGTGCAGGAAGTCTAAGAAAAAGATCCAATGTGATTATATAAAAAGTTTACATTACTTAAGTTTCATGCAGTTTTCCATCAGTTCTGGAGCACACACATCAGTTCCCAGGTGCAGGACAAACCGAAGTTGAAAAAACAAAAGAAAATAAAGTCTGCACACTGGCTAAACAAAAGACAGCTATTGTACTTGCATTTTAATTGATTTATGTGCCTTTGTTTCCTATATTATGTCTTTAGTAGTTAGAAAATTAAGCTGTAAATAAATTCTCCATTTCAAAACCATGAGCAACGTCACTTATTGCGACCGTCAGGTCGCATTTACTACCAAAACCTCCACCGGCTGTCTGTCAGTCAGTCAGTCAGTATGTCAGTCAGTCTGTCCGTCATGTCACACTTTTCCCCAACTCATATCTCCGCCACCGTTACCCCAATCCATGCCAAACTTTGCACACACACTCCTTGCCTGCCAATACACAACCTCCACCCCACCAGGGACCCCCGGAGCTCCAGGGACCCCCAGGGACCCCCTTCCACCGCCGCCAAAAAGTGCAAAAATGACCAAATGACCACCCAAACGGGGCTGTTCACGGGGAATTCCTGGGGACCACCGACTCCTGGTGCTCCAGAATGGATGCCCCTAGTGGAGAACCCCCACCACCGTAGCACACATAAAATGCCGTAACTCAGGCTAGGAGCGACCGGGAGAGCCGGGGCCGGTACCCACGCGTCCGCCTTGGCGGCGCCAAGAGAGACGTCAACATGAATCTGTCCCATATAGCGCCACCATCAGGCCCATTTTTTCAAACACATTTTTGGACACTGCTCCTACAGATTTTGCCCTAAAATCACGCAAATCGGTACACAGTATGTCTACACTCATGTCATCAACATGGATCTGTCCCATATAGCGCCACCATCAGGCCGATTTTTTCAAAAAACATTTTTGGACACTGCTCATACAGATTTTGCCCTAAAATCACGCAAATCGGTACACAGTATGTCTACACTCATGTCATCAACATGGATCTGTCCCATATAGCGCCACCATCTAGCCGATTCTTTCAAACACATTTTTGGACACTGCTCCTACACATTTTGCCCTAAAATCACGCTCCCGATTAGGGAGTCTTACTGGTCATAGACACTTGTTATTGGCAGCAACCATTCTAGGCTGCCTGAAGAAAGACCACAAGGTTGGAATGTTGTTCAATTGTTTGCGCAGTGAAAACAATGGGAGCATTATAAGTGAGTTGTGAGCCCCCTTCTTTTCATTGTGATCCTGCTTTTTGCACAATGGCTCAGCAGTAAGATGTGTGTTACCCACCACCAGACTTTTTGGGGTCTTGGAGTAGCTCCTCCTGTTCCTCTTCAATCTCTGGAGGTTGTGCTTCCTCCTGGTCCAGACTGAGGCTCCTATCCTGCTGTTGAGGGGAAACCACCTCTTCACGCAAAGGGACGTGCAGGAAGTCTAAGAAAAAAAAAGATACAACGAGAGTATTATTTTCATGCAGTGTTCCCCCCAGCTCAGGTGCACACACATAGGGCTGTCATCATTGTGACATTTTATACAACGATTAATTGTCACTCAAATAATTGCGATTAACGACTTAATTATTTTTTTGTCCTTGACAATTACATTTCTGTTTGGCTTTTAGGTTCTGATGTTGCAAATGGCAGATATGACGTATAACCTAAATAATATACAAAGAAAATACTGACATATTTGACAACTCTATACTTAAAGAAATAACATTGATAGTGGAATAGTCGCATCGCTTATAGATCTGCTATTTCCAAAAATAAATTGAAAATGTTTTAAAATATATGAATCTTTTTCACCATGGAAACAATTATGACTATTATGACAAAATGATTGCGATTATGTCAAATTATTGTGACTAGAAGCCGGGCGGCCCAGCGTCTAGTCGGCGACCTGGCCAACTCGGGAACGATGTAAATAGGGAATGAATCCCCCGCCCTTTAATGCAAACCCCATTATACCTGTTGTCATAGAACCCGTTTTGACCATCTGTTTGCCTGTGTCCATTTATGCCCATATATGGAGATATCTGTATCTGTCTGTCTGTCGGCGTCCATTTTATGTCCATATATGGAGATCACTGCAGATATAGTTCTGGGTCCATTTTATGCCCATATGCCCATATATGGAGATATCTGTCTATTTGTGTCCATTTTATGCCCATATATGGAGATCTCTGTATCTGTCCGTCTGTGTCCCTTTATGCCCGTATATGGAGATATCTGTTTATCTGCGTCCATTTTATGCCCATATATGAGATCTCTGTCGCTTTTTGTTTGTTTCTTCTTTAAGCAGAATACACAGCCTGCTTAAATCTGCATCATTCAAGTCATCCTCCCAGTCCCACGCTTTGTCGCTTGTCTTATGTTTGTTTTTGTCTCTTTTATTTTCTTTTTTGGAGCGGACCCCATGAATGCCCCATCCTTTAATGCAAACCCCAATATACCTGTTGTCATAGGACCCGTTTTGACCATCTGTTAGCCTTTGTCCCCACCCTTTAATGCAAACCCCAATATACCTGTTGTCATAGGACCCATTTTGACCATCTGTTTGCCTTTGTCCCCTTATGCCCATATATGGAGATCTCTGCACACACAGTACCGGTTGCGGGAAACTCTGATGTCAGACATCAGCTCCGCATTCGGGGATTCATTTTATGCCTATATCTGGAGAAAGCGTGTGCCGGTGGGAAGAACGGTTCTCGAGATTCACATACATACATACACATTCACAGAGATTTTTTGTTGACTCATGTGGCGTACGTGATGTCACAGCCTTTTATGAAGTGATGTCACAATGAGTCAGCGCTTGCGCCGATTTCCTCCGGAACAGCCTGATGTCAACAATCAGCTCCGCATAAGGAGATTCCGAACGTTTTGCGCCGGTTTCGGAAAACCGCGAGTCGGGTCGGGTCGAGGCCCTGCACTGCACTCCGCGCGGCGGCGGGGAACGCGCGTGCCGAATCTGAAGCCGGTGGGATGAACGGTTCTCGAGATACGTGGATTACAAACAAACAGACAGACAGAGATTTGTCGCATTTATAGATAGATTACACACATCCACTTCCAGTACAAGACAGACAGACGTTTAAAAACAAAAGTCTGCACACTGGCTAAAAAAGGCACAGCTATTTTAATTGCTTCATGTGCCTTTGTTTCCTGTCTTGGAAAAATTATTCCTCATTCCAAACCATGAGCCAATGCTCATTTATCAAAGACAAATAAAGGTAAAATGTATTGCCGCAATACAAACCATGAGCCAATCGTCATTTATCAAAGATACTTGTTATTCGGCAGCAGCAACCATTCTAGGCTGCCTGAAGAAAGACCACAAGGTTTGAATGTTGTTATATTGTTTGGCACAATGAATACAATGGGAGCATTATAAGTGAGTTGTGAGCCCCCTTCTTTTCATCGTGATCCTGCTTTTTGCACAATGGCTCAGCAGTAAAGACCGAGGATGTGTGTTACCCACCACCTAGTCTGGGATCACTTCACTTTTCGGGTTTGTAACCTGTCTGGAGCAGAAACCACAAAACGTCATGTTGTAGTACTCAAAGGACTACAATTTGCCGGAAAGATCAAACCGGATTCAGTTTTAACCCAAAATATTCCCCTGTGCTCAAGGACACACTTCCAGTACAAGACAGACAGACGTTTAAAAACAAAAGTCTGCACACTGGCTAAAAAAGGCACAGCTATTTTAATTGCTTCATGTGCCTTTGTTTCCTGTCTTGGAAAAATTATTCCTCATTCCAAACCATGAGCCAATGCTCATTTATCAAAGACAAATAAAGGTAAAATGTATTGCCGCAATACAAACCATGAGCCAATCGTCATTTATCAAAGATACTTGTTATTCGGCAGCAGCAACCATTCTAGGCTGCCTGAAGAAAGACCACAAGGTTTGAATGTTGTTATATTGTTTGGCACAATGAATACAATGGGAGCATTATAAGTGAGTTGTGAGCCCCCTTCTTTTCATCGTGATCCTGCTTTTTGCACAATGGCTCAGCAGTAAAGACCGAGGATGTGTGTTACCCACCACCTAGTCTGGGATCACTTCACTTTTCGGGTTTGTAACCTGTCTGGAGCAGAAACCACAAAACGTCATGTTGTAGTACTCAAAGGACTACAATTTGCCGGAAAGATCAAACCGGATTCAGTTTTAACCCAAAATATTCCCCTGTGCTCAAGGACACACTTTTAGGGCCTACCTAATAAACTCCTTGATGCGGAGTAGTTTTTCTTTTGAAAAATGTGTTTGGTATATGCATCCTTTAGTCCAACTTTTAGCGACTGGCAAGACTACACTAGGCTACTCGAGCATTTTAATAGGGATTGGGGAAACAAACGGAGGGAACCAAATCAAAGCGACGCGGCTTCTTCTAGTGGTTTCCACGCTCTAGGCGGAAACCAAACGGCCTGTAGTGAACGAACACCAGGCTTTCCCCCAGAAAGCCTGGTAGGCGAGGTTACCCACCACCAGATTTTTTGGGGTCTTGGAGTAGCTCCTCCTGTTCCTCTTCAATCTCTGGAGGTTGCGGTTCCTCCTGGTCCAGACTGGGGCTCCTATCCTGCTGTCGAGGGGAAACCACCTCTTCACGCAAAGGGACATGTAGGAAGTCTAAGAAAAAAAGTTACAACCAGTATTACTTTCATGCATAGGTCGGTGGTTCAAATCCCGGCTCCTCCTGTCTATATGTCGAAGTGTCCTTGGGCAAGACACTGAACCCGAGTTGCTCCCAGTGAACAGGTTGGTGCCCTGCATGGTTTCCACCGTCACCGGTGTATGAATGTGTGTTTGAATGGGTGAATGTAATGCACATTGTGAAGCGCTTTGGATAAAAGCGCTATATAAATGCACCATTTGCCATTATGCAAGTTTTTTTCTAGAATGAGCTAGGATTCTGTATTTATTCTAGTTTTATGTTGAGTTCCACCGCAAAACAACTACTGTATGTTGTTGATGCAAAATATTTTTCATTTGCCAAGCTTCTGGAAGATTTTTTTTTATTTATTTATTTATTGTATGTAGCTCATTTACATTGAAAGACAGACGGACAGAACATAGTACTTGATAGTAAAATATGTTATTGTTGTTTAACATGGTATAGATACCATTTTCAGTGTCAATGTCATGATGTTTTGAACAACTAACTAACGCAGGAGAATGACCACTGAGAGATGCCAATCAGGTCATTATGTACAGGACACAGGATAACAAAATGCCAAACATACTATCTGCCCTTACGACTGGGGCCAACAACACGAAAACAAATGATGCCCACTGTGTTATGTTTAACTCTGTCCAATCATAATGTGACTAATGTATTTTATGCTGTACACATTCAACTATATATGTGAAATGATTATGCCTTGTACTCAGAGAGAAGCAAAGATGGGTGATTTTGCTCTACTGTTCTACTACTGTACAGTAATTTGAACTCTGACTAAACTTCAACACAAAACGCATATTCCCTGGTGTGGACATTCATCATTTCTTGTGTGTGGAGTACTTTATTACATTTTGGGGAAACCTGTTTATCCATATGGAATATGATTTTAAATTCCATCAGTACTTTACATAGGATAACATCAATAACAAAAGCATAAAAAGGGGAGAAAAGGGGGGGGGGGCACATGGGGGCTTAGTCTATTTACAAGTCTCGAGTAGCAGCTGCCTGAAAGTGACTTTTCATATCAATTTTGAAGGAGGCTAGGGATTTGCACGTCAAGTAAGCATGTGTTTACCAACCTGCAGTGTTAGGATGGATGTCCTTATATATATACTCTATGATGTCCTCCCCTTGGACAACATCAATGTTCAGCACTTTGGTTTGTTTCTCCAGTTTAGTTTCTAGCGTCACTATCTCTCCCTGGAAGAGGTTGCACGTCCACGCTGCGGCCGCAGTGAGGCGCTCCAACACAAACACTCTGACATGAGGCTTCAGCTGCTCTTTCTCCAAAACACACAATATCTCCTCTCCCACCGACGTCATGTATGCATTAATCTTCAGCCGTACAGACTCCATGGCGGGTGTTTACCTCCTCTATGACACTTCTCACCACGACCATATAGTTATTAGTTATAATGTAATTATACAGTTAGGTTATACACTTATAATGTATAGTTTATCAGTTATGACCACGCTGACCAACGTATTATGCACAGATTGTGCATAAAAACAAAACGCGTGCATGACAAAGGCAGGCAATTAGTACTTCCGGGACAATGTGGCTTCTGAATTATGCGCATGCGTTACACGATCCAGGAACAATAATAATAACTTTCGCCTCCTGGTGGCGGGGGTGTATAACTGTCAATGAAAAAAAGAAAGAGACAGACAGACAAAAATAGCCGGCCTATTAAATATAAATGAAAAGAGTAATTGAGAAAACACAATATAACAAACAAATATGACCAAATCCCTGACTCCTATAAACAGCCCAGAGAACAGAGGGATCTCCTGCAGCGTTCCGTGCAGCCCACAAGGGGCACACATCTGTACCTGTGGACAGGTGATGAGAATTAGCATGTGCGCTATAATCACTTATATCAATGCATCTGGTTCATTGTGATGTCCATGACAAATAAATAAAACATAACATAACATAACATAACACACATACTATGTAGGGTGCCATGGCATTGGTCCGAAGGTTCATTCGTCCGAAGGTTCATTAGTCCCTAACCCTAAACCCTAAGTAAGGTCTGGGTGGTCCCCAGTAAAATGTGTTCAATTGAGTATTTAAAAAACAGTACGTCTGGGAGTCTCTGGTACTAAACATTTTCATTTGGGGGTCAGAGGCCAAATATCAATGTGGGGGTCCTTAATTGGCACAAAAAGGTTTGAGAACCACTGGCCTATTGGTTGTCAGTGATCCAGTCTTGCTATGTATCCTCTACTAGAGGTTCGCGGCCCTTCGGGCCGCTCACATCTAGAGTCCACGCCCGCTTTTGAATGTTGAAAAAAAAAAAGTTTTTTGAAAAAAAAAAATGTTTTTTGAGAAAAAAAAAGTTTTGGCCTAATTGTGTTATTATTGTTACCCTAATAGGCCTGCCAATGTTTTATTTTCATTATTTCAATGTTTTCATTTTAGCAACACACACACACACACACACACACACACACACACACACACACACACACACACACACACACACACACACACACAGACAGACAGACAGACAGACAGACAGACAGACAGACAGACAGACAGACAGACAGTATCTTGCTGTGAACTCTAGAGGTGAGTGGCCCGAACTCTAGAGGTGAGTGGTCCGAAGGGCCGCCGAACTTCTTGTAAGATACAGGCTCTCGGCTAGCTAGCCCAGTAACCGTGGATTCTAGTTTGTTAATTCCAGAAGAAAAGCTTGGTTGCTGGTTGGCTATTTCTTCCCTATTCCTACTTGTCTTGAGAGCAGAGGGACAGAGAGGAGGGGAGGTAGCAGAATGCAGGCTCTCGCTGCTGCGCGCCCGTTGTTGTATGGGCTGGTGTAGGGTTACAGATCCATGGGCTGGGCGGACGTTAAGATCCCCTGGCCTGGCCGTACCGTAACCGTGACAATAGGAGGTTATAGCCAATTGGAGTGCTGCATTTGGTCGTGTCTGACTGACAAACAAAAACCGCTGGCTGTGCAGTTCTAAAATGTATGTATAGATAACTGCAGGCTTTGGTGCCAGACTGTGGTTTGTGTTCATTGTAGCGTTTGCTGGTCTCCTCCTGCAGTCTCATGGAGATGGAGTAGACTCTCTCTTTGGCTCTCAGCACCTTCATGGCTTTCTCCCTGCAAAGAACTTGCCTGGCTCCCGCCAATAGACCCGCCCACTCTCTGAGTGAACTGCTTCTCTTGGTCTGGAGGTGTCATATGACGTGCGTCTTTCTGTCGGTGTCTTGCAAACCGACCAATTAAATCAATGCAAGACGGGGGAGGGGTGGGTCTAACTTTTGAAAATCAACAGAAACAGTGGAGGGAGGGGTGGCTGCGTGGCTCACCAGAGTTCTTAATTGCTCCCTCTGAACTTCAAAAGGGCTCCGAACTGCAGTCATTGATTGAGCCATACAAGTGTCGAATAGCTCGTTAGTGATTCTCTCTAATCAATGAAACATCAAAGACAATGACCTGTTTGGTGCCTGTCGTAGAGGGGAGGGGGAGGGGGGAATGTTTTGTGTACACAAGTCAAACACAACCCCTCCCACCAGATCTCTTGTGATTGGGAATTTCAAATTTCAAATCCCCTCCCCTTTGTAATCAAATAGAATAGGGACAACTTCAGAGTCAGACTCAAGCTCCAGCGTAGAGTCTGAAATCAGGCTAGTGTGGCATAGTGGTATGATTTAAGATATTGCCAGACAACGCCACCGGGGGAGTTGCGCCCCCGGAAATAGTTATTATCTAAATTAAACACTTCAGGTTCAACATAGCACACAGGTTCGTTTTACATTTATAAGTCAGGCAAGAACGTGTGTTACAAAAGTACAAAACACTTCTTTATTTAGATTAGGCAGGTTATTTCAGTCAGTAGATCATATCATCATCATTTATTTTAATAGTTATAATTTAACAATAGAACTGGTAATCATTTAAAAGGGAAACAGTGACATTAGGCGAATCAACCATAAAACAGTTCTTGTACTATCTATGGGCCAGGTGTAAGGAGCAAGGGGGATAGGGACAGGGCGACCGTCCCAGGGAAGTGGCTCTCCAACTAATCACAGCAAAATCAAATATAAACAAAATTATAAAATCAAACACAGCCAAACGGGGGGATTACCACAACCCTGGGCAGCCGTCCCTGTCCCAACGTAAGGCCCCAGCACCGTGGCCTGGGGATAGAAAGAAACAATAGTAAATGATTCACAATCGCTCCAGACTGATGTCAATAGACTAGAACTAAAACACACAAGCGCCGCCGTGTCCTGTCCGACCGGCGTTGGAGTGGAGGAAGAGTTGTGCAGCCATCAGATCTTTGCGTTTCTGTATGGCGGGTGACCTTATGGTCGCAAAGCAGCAGTGCCAGGCCCTGAAATAGGCAACAAGTGGCCCTATTAATTTACAAGTTATACTGCATAAAGATCACAGAAACAGGAACAGAGATGCACACCTACCACTTTAATGCGAGCGGCACTCACAGAGTCCCGTCTGCGCAGCGGCCCCCGGGAGGACGTTAGTAACTGGAATAATACAACAAAGCCCATATTTAGTCTGGTGCAGACACCAAACGAAACTATACTGCGGAGAGGGAGGACTATAAACATACCTAATGTGCGTGGCACTTAACTCGCCGCACTGAAGTGCAGGAGCTCAGACGAGCACTGGTAGCATCAAAGCTAAAAGGCAACAAACGGTCACGGTCAAGTTCAAGTTCACTATGCAATGTACAAAGGGTATTACTTGCAAAACCTGGGAACGTACCTTTACTGAGCAAATGAATGTGGAGCTGCTGGAGCCCATCAGGCCAGCGCGAGCTGGAGGGCACCTTCAGTGTGCCCCACCAGCGAGAGGAGACAACCATCTAACTCACCGCTGAAGACCATGCTGCTTAAATACTGGTTTCAATCAGGCAGCTAACAAGGGGGAGGAGGATGGGCAATGGGAACCGACGCCCATACTGCTACAATCCATCCCCCCCAATTGCGTCGTCGACCCGACGATGACTCACCTAGCAATACCAAACATTTCATAAGGCTCACTAGGTGCAACAAATATAATCTATAAGGCACACAGACTGTGCGTTGTAGCTGAAGCCCGCAGGCCAGCGTAGTTTGACACATTTAAACTCTTGAGGACACAAACACCACTACAGTTGCACCGCTCCTGAAGAGACGGGCAAAAACTGTCCAGCTTGTTAACAAGTGAACAGGCTGTAGTCAAACATTATGACTTGCTCAGCTCCTTGAGGTGAACAAAACAAAAAAAAGACTCACTTATGGAAGCACACAGAAGTGCGCGGACTGACTGAAACCCAACAGGCCAGCCATCGAACAGTTTTAAAACCTGGCGCATTCAGCTCCTCTGGAGGTGAACACAGCGAACCGACTAAACCCATTACAAGCCAGCCATCGAACCTTTTAAAACATGACGTATTCAGCTCCTCTGGAGGTGAACACAGCGAACCGGACTAAACCCATTGCGAGCCAGCCATCAAACCTTTAATTTAAAACATGGCGCATTCAGCTCCTCTGGAGGTGAACACAGCGAACCGACTAAGCCCATTGCGAGCCAGCCATCGAACCTTTTAAAACATGGCGCATTCAGCTCCTCTGGAGAAGAACACCACTGAAGACTCACTTATTGGAAGCACACCGAAGTGCGCGGACAAACTGAAACCCGACGGGCCAGTCAAACTTTAACATACTGACTTGCTCAGCTCCTCTGGAAGTGAACAAAATTGAAATAGACATTATGGACTGTTTAGCTCCTTTGGAAGTGAACTAAACTGAAAAGACTCAACTTATTGAAAGCACACCTGAAGTGTGCAGGCTGACAAACTAAAACCCATTGGGCCAGTCCACCAACTCTGGCTGTTCAGCACCTTTGGAGGTGAACATAACTTTACAATACTCAACTATCCTGGGGGGAGGGGGACGCCATTGGGACCTACACTCCCTGGCAAAATGGCCCATCTGTGTCAGCCATTTTAACTGCTCCTGCTGTCCTTTAAGCACTGCCTGTACATCAGAGACAATACTACTACCTGGTTGTGCATCTCTCTGTTCCTGTCTCAAAGAACAATCTGCCCTGAGCTGTGCTACCAGCTCAGCCTCCATAGTGGTACAGACTTTAAGACTTACAACCAGATTGAGTTTTACACGAGCCAGGTCCTACAGCGGAGACCAGGGAACCAGTCTAGGAGACCCACGGGTCCTCTCCTCCACTGACAACTGCTGCTTTGCTTCAAAAGAACAGAATAAACGTTAATACACAAACAACTCTTCTCCACTTTTTTTTTTCTCCTTTTTTTTTTTTTTTGGACTAACAGACCAAAGAATACTAATCTAACATAAGGGAACTAAAAAAATAAAAGAAAAAAAAGAATACACGTTTCTGCCTTGTTAGTAAATCCTGCCGACAACGCCAAATGTGGCATAGTGGTATGATTTAAGATATTGCCAGACAACGCCACCGGGGGAGTTGCGCCCCCGGAAATAGTTATTATCTAAATTAAACACTTCAGGTTCAACATAGCACACAGGTTCGTTTTACATTTATAAGTCAGGCAAGAACGTGTGTTACAAAAGTACAAAACACTTCTTTATTTAGATTACAGTATTTTCTGGACTATAAGGCGCACCTGACTATAAGGCGCACTGTCAATGAATGGTCTATTTTCAAACGGTTTTCATATATAAGGCGCACCTGACTATAAGGCGCACATAATAGACACTACCGTTGCGTTATGCATCAAACAGATGGAGCTGTGCTAAAGGGAATGTCAATGTCAATGAATGATCCATATATAAGGCGCACTGGACTATAAGGCGCACTGTAGTTTTTTGAGAAAATTAAAGGCTTTTAAGTGCGCCTTATAGTCCGGAAAATACGGTAGGCAGGTTATTTCAGTCAGTAGATCATATCATCATCATTTATTTTAATAGTTATAATTTAACAATAGAACTGGTAATCATTTAAAAGGGAAACAGTGACATTAGGCGAATCAACCATAAAACAGTTCTTGTACTATCTATGGGCCAGGTGTAAGGAGCAAGGGGGATAGGGACAGGGCGACCGTCCCAGGGAAGTGGCTCTCCAACTAATCACAGCAAAATCAAATATAAACAAAATTATAAAATCAAACACAGCCAAACGGGGGGATTACCACAACCCTGGGCAGCCGTCCCTGTCCCAACGTAAGGCCCCAGCACCGTGGCCTGGGGATAGAAAGAAACAATAGTAAATGATTCACAATCGCTCCAGACTGATGTCAATAGACTAGAACTAAAACACACAAGCGCCGCCGTGTCCTGTCCGACCGGCGTTGGAGTGGAGGAAGAGTTGTGCAGCCATCAGATCTTTGCGTTTCTGTATGGCGGGTGACCTTATGGTCGCAAAGCAGCAGTGCCAGGCCCTGAAATAGGCAACAAGTGGCCCTATTAATTTACAAGTTATACTGCATAAAGATCACAGAAACAGGAACAGAGATGCACACCTACCACTTTAATGCGAGCGGCACTCACAGAGTCCCGTCTGCGCAGCGGCCCCCGGGAGGACGTTAGTAACTGGAATAATACAACAAAGCCCATATTTAGTCTGGTGCAGACACCAAACGAAACTATACTGCGGAGAGGGAGGACTATAAACATACCTAATGTGCGTGGCACTTAACTCGCCGCACTGAAGTGCAGGAGCTCAGACGAGCACTGGTAGCATCAAAGCTAAAAGGCAACAAACGGTCACGGTCAAGTTCAAGTTCACTATGCAATGTACAAAGGGTATTACTTACAAAACCTGGGAACGTACCTTTACTGAGCAAATGAATGTGGAGCTGCTGGAGCCCATCAGGCCAGCGCGAGCTGGAGGGCACCTTCAGTGTGCCCCACCAGCGAGAGGAGACAACCATCTAACTCACCGCTGAAGACCATGCTGCTTAAATACTGGTTTCAATCAGGCAGCTAACAAGGGGGAGGAGGATGGGCAATGGGAACCGACGCCCATACTGCTACACTAGCAAAGAACAGGGAGCTGGACAGTGTGTGTGTGTGTGTGTGTGTGTGTGTGTGTGTGTGTGTGTGTGTGTGTGTGTGTGTGTGTTCAGGCTTTTTATTGCAGGCATTCAAGTCAAAATATACCACATTGTGGCCTTGTGGGGTATTGCAACCAGAAGCTACCAGCCTTAGCCTGGTTAATAAACCAGACTGCACAACACCACCCCCTGTTGGTAAAACGAAGTGTGTGATAGAGTCTGACGCTTGCAGCATAGACTGGCAGCTAGATTAGGGTGACCATCAGCGGCGGGAACATAGGGGGCGCGTGAGTGCTTGAGCGTACTGTTATGAGAGCCCATTGATTCTCAGTCGTTCGCCCCAAACTGGCCAAACTGCATTCCTGGCACTCGGCCGATATCACACGTCGGCTTTGTCCCTTTCGAGGGCGTCACCCAGCGTCATAGCCCGCCTCCACATCCTGGCTGTATGTCTACTCTGTGTGATGTAGCCATGTAGCTCTACAGTATTCTACCCCCACCTCCAAAATAATAAAAAAAAAATCTCAACTGAACTGTTCTTATGCCTCATTCACATAGGGAGCAGCAAAGCTAAAGTTTTGCTTGCTTGGTCAATGTTATCTCAATGGAAACCAGCTTTAAAGATACAGGAGATACACAGAACAAAGCTTTGAAAGCTTTAAAGCTGGTTTCCATTGAGATAACATTGACCAAGCAAGCTAAACTTTAGCTTTGCTGCTCCCTATGTGAATGAGGCATTATAGTATTTTATCATGCCAGTAAAGCTCCTTTGAATTACATATAATTGATGTAGCCTAAAGCCTATTTGATTGATTGAAGGCTTTATTAGAAGTTTGCATAGGAAAATGTACAGTTTCATGACGGTACAGTTCACTGGTACAAGGTCTACTAAAATGAGATCCTGAAAAGACTAAGCTTATTTCAACAGGAAACCATTAAAGTATATCATATAACATTGAATGACACAGACGAATAGAACACAGTACTATGCAGTAGATATGTAAAGAAAAGAAAATGAGAGAGAAAAAATATATAATAAAAGAGAAAACAGTAAGTCTAAACAATCAGTAAGTATATACAAAGAAGGGGAAGGGGAAATTAAGTCACCCAGTTAAGGTTACAGGACAGTAAGAAAAATAAAAAGGACTGTTGTGTACAGCCGAGTGTCGAGAACAGTTTGAAAAAAAAAAAAACACAACACAACAAAGAATAGTAGTGCTTAACGTTTCTATAATGGATTGCAATTTTAAGTGACTTTTCTAAGCATATTGCAAACTCAAAGAACTTACAATGGTCCATTCATCCAAACATTAGGAACTACTTATCAACACAGTGCCAAAAAAATATAAATACACAAATATACAGTAGGTCTATACAGTATAGACCTAAAGCCTAGCTTTTCCTTTTTGTAGGCTTTTTATGTTATACCAATACTTTTGGACTTTTACTCAAGTAAGCATTTTTTCATTTATAGAGATCCATGATGGCCAAGCAGCACTGCAGCAGGCACAGTGAAGGTGACAGACCGCGATCAGGGAGGGAGAGATGTTTCATCCACATTTTTTTTGACAATATTTATTAGGGTTTTTTTTCTCTTTTTCTTTTTACACAGAAAATATTACATAAAAAAAAAAAACATGTTCCTCCACAATTAAAATAGACAAAGATCTTGGGAAAAAAAGGTCTGTTTCTGCTTGTAGCATGTTAATGTAGGTGCAATATCATGCATTAATTACTGTGTTAAGATGTTGAAACACACTGATTGCTGAAAAGTCATGATTGCTCGTGTGTCATAAAAAATTCCTACAGTGCATTCATTTTATGACATCGTTATCGTACCACTGTACTATTGGCAAACTGTAAATAAAGTACTCAATGATGGAAAAAAAAATGCCTTTTCTTTTGCTGACATGAAATGGGATATTTTGATACCAATACGTTTGTACATTTACAGTTACTCAAGTATAGGCCTGTCTGCATTTTTAATTCAGGCTGCTCTGTTTCATTGGTTTTCAATTAAATTCAAAGGAGCTTTATTGGCATGATACCAAAGTGTCACAAAACTGCTGAAAATGGGGAACATATTAGCGTTGTGGGTTTTCAGTGCCCTCTAGTGGCCAAACATAGCAATGGTCATTATCATTTTGTCTAAGCGGCTGGCCGAGCAGGCAGGCAGGCGGGCGGGGGGGGGGGGCGGGGGGGGAGGGGGGGGGGGGCGGGGCGGGGTCAAAAACGAGCCCCCATTTGAATATTGAAACGTCACCGCCCCTGGTGACCATACGTCCTCTTTTGCCCGGACATGTCCTCTTTTAGGGGGCTGTCCGGCCTGTCCGGGGGGGTTTTATAAATTCCTTCAAATGTCCGGGGTTTCGCGCATATCACAGTTAAAGCACGGGCATTTACAATTGCACGTTCAATGGTTCGTTTGGAAACACACTGTGAGAGGCGGGTTTCCACCCCTAACCCCAGAACGTGTATTATTCATACTACTCTCTGCCTGCGCTGCGATCCCTCCCTCCCTCGCGTGTATCAAAACAGCGGCGCAGTTCGGCCAGTGGAGACGCCCCTCTCGTTCCGTCTCTATAGAGTATAGGGGCGTCTCCACTGGCCGAACTCCGCCGCTGTTTTGATACACGCCGCTCCCTCAGCCCGTCTCGACTCGCTTTCAGATCAGAGGCAGAGCAGCGCGAGCTCGGCAGCATCGCGCTGCTAAAGCCAAACGAACGAACTGCAAACGCAATTAATGCTGTTTCACTGATGAAATGCACAAAAAGTGCCAGTGACCAACAATGAGAAGCAGAGCGTTCTGTCAGCAAAGCTGGTACTCTTCTGTGTCTATTTAGGCATTTACAAATAAAAATTATTCTGCTTCAAGCCCATATCAACACTGCAAAGTAGCCTACAAGACAGTCTGTGCGAGGTGAGAGCTCTTCTGCTAACTAAATTGACAGAATCTTTTGTACAACCTTGTAAAGCAGAACGGCGGTTTGAATAATGGGCTACCTCTTTTTTATTTATTTACAAAGCTGAACGTTCATACAGGAGTCAAAAGGCATACTTTATCAATGGATCTCTCTAGCCTATATATATTTTTGTAAAGGGTCCAATTGGAACCCCCTCAAAAATGAATACATAACTAATAACATAATTGAGCTGTAAACTAGTAATATAAATTATTTTGGTAAAACATTTTTTTATATAGGCCTATATGTGTGTATATATATATATATATATATATATATATATATATATATATATATATATATATATATATAGGCTACATACAGTATATATGTATATATATATATATATATATATATCTGTGTGTGTGTGTGTGCGTGTGTGCGTGCGTGCGTGCGTGCGTGCGTGCGTGCGTGCGTGCGTGCGTGCTGCGTGCGTGTCCTCTTTTGGGATTTTCAGAATATGGTCACCCTAAGCTAGATCCCATAGTGCCATCACTCACAGATATCTTGCATCTGGTGCAAAGCAGAGCAAATAAAGAAGGCAGGTGTCATTGTTCCAACCAACCATCGCAGCTGTCATTTTCATGCCAGACCGTGCCCACCAGGCCTAGAATTTCTTCTTTTTAGGGGCAAGGCCACTTGGCCTTTGGTGTTGTACATTTTTTGAGGGCACAAAGGCCAAATGCTAGGGCAGGAAGGCCATCAAATAAAAGAAAGTTTAGTCCATTGAAATAATGAATTAAATTTAATTGAATTTAAGGGTTAAACTTACTGCATTGGTTTAAAGATGAGGTCTTAAAATGTATATATCAGTTTAGTTTAGTTCAATATCACTAAACCTTTCTTTCCTTTTTTACTATTTTGATATATATATATTTTTTTAATATTACAAATAGCTGATCTCACAACATGCCGATGGACATTTTGATAAATATTTTATTTTTGTCACAGACATACAAAATAACTGTCCAATAATTTTACAAAAGAACATATATACAGTATCATAAAATGGTTGAAATTTCAGTTCCTTAGTTTATTTCTTTTTCTCAGTTCTCTGTCTGCTGGAAATGTCTCGTCAAATGATGTGTGGTTTGTCCATAAGTTCTTTTCTCAGTTCTCTGTCTGCTGGAAATGTCTCGTCAAATGATGTGTGGTTTGTCCACAAGTTCTCTTTCTTCACCATCTTGCTGTTGAGACAAATACTTGACAGAGCTCCATCCAGTTCCATGTATGGTATACAAATACGTAAGGCTTCACTTCCTTCTAGTAGTCAAATGATTTGTGGTTTGTAAGAAAGAGTCTTTCCAAGTTCCCTTTCTTCACTATCACGGCATAGTTTTTGCAATTCATTGACCCATCAACAAATATTGTTTTATTCTTTTGTCTTTTGGCAAACTCATTCTACTGATCTCTTGTCTCATAAGTTGTGGTTGAAAGATAGTAGTAGCATAATAAACAGGTAACAGTCCAGTAAAATTGATATGCTACCAGGGTCAATCCTGTGTTCATTTACACTGTGAACAAGTATTATATGATGATGAGAAAGACAGTGCGTAAGTGGTGTGATGTAAGGTATACCAGTGGAACAAGTATTAGCAAACATTACTTCTCTCTCTGTCTTGTCTTGTCTTGTCTTGTCTTGTCTTGTCTTGTCTTGTCTTGTATTGCATCCTCACCTGATGCAATCATGTAGCCAACACAACATATTAATCATCCTGACACTTATCATCATCCAAAATAATTAAAACAAATGCTTTATTATTATTATTATTATTATTATTATTATTGAATATTTAGGATATATTATGTACACATGATAACCAAAATACTAAATGTGCCACGGACATGGACACATTTGTCCGTGTACAGACATGTTGATGACGCCTGCCGATGTAGATCGGCTATTTGAAGTATTTTAAAATGTTTTCCAAAATATGAAAAAGGCAAAGAAGTTTATAGGGATAGGGGTACATGTAGCTGGAGTAAGGCCACTGTGGCCTCAGGTCATGCCATTGGTTTGAGGGGCACAAGGCCAAACTGAGGGGCAACGACGGCCATGGCCTTCATGGCCTCCCTGAAATTCCTGCCCTGGTGCCCACGCTGTATAATTTTGTGAGGTCTTCACATGACATTGACAATGGATTTACAAAATGGTATAAGCATACTGGACATGAGTTGGAACCTGAATACTAACCCAAGCTGACAATAAAAATGAATGAATACGAGAAACAACAAAATACTTTTGTTGCCTTATTGACTTTGCAGGCCCTCTGTATGTAACGGAGGTGAATCCAAACCTCCCCGCCCGGTTTCGAACCCGGGTCTCCCATGTGAAAGTCTAATATCTTAACCACTAGACCAAAGAGGCATCTTTTTCGTCTAGGGGAGATATTAGACTTTTTGAGGCTTCAAGGCTGGGGCCGCAACTCTCTCCGTCACACTCACCCCCCTTTGACCTCATCCTATGGGGAAGCCCGAATCCGGGTCACAGCACCAATGTAAAGGGTGAATCCAAACCTCCCCACCCGGCTTCAAACCCGGGTCTCCCATGTGAGTGTCCAATATCTTAACCACTAGACCAGTGGTGTCCAAAGTGCGGCCCGGGGGCCAAATGCGGCCCCATGACAAATGTTATGTGGCCCCCAACTTAATTCATAAATTGTACTATAAACGGCCCGCCAGCACCGCCAAACAAGAATATTTTATAGTATAATTTGTCAGGATTCCTTGTTCTATGTTATCTCATTCTGAAGGGTTCAAAGAAAGGCTTTTTTGTTGTATTCTTCACCTTGGACATCTGGTTACATTTGGTATTTTGGTAATGTGACTTATTTGTGTATTGTTCAGAGCACACACTTGACAAAAGACCATTGATATTAATTATTGACGATAGTTAAATAAAATATTGTAATTGCAATGCATATGTATGTGACTTTGTCATGGTCGGATCAAAAGTACATTTTGTCAGGAGATGTAGTCGGCCCTTGGGTGTTTTAATATTTTCTAATGTGGCCCCCTTTGAAAAAAGTTTGGACACCCCTGCACTAGACCAAAGAGACATCTCTTTAGTCTGGGGGAGATACTAGACTTTTTGAAGCTTCAAGGCTGTGGCTGCGACTCTCTCCGTCACATGTATGGTGACCTATTCAGAAGCTTACTTTCCCTGTAAAATAGGAATGTTCTATTAGATATACAACATTAAATCTTAGTTAAAGATAATCATCATAATAATCCTTCATATTGCATTAGGCCTACAGTATGTATTTACCTTCACAACTTCACAACTTTTAGCTCTCATCTTGTTGACCTGGGATTCAGAAATGTCAGCACATCTCTTCAGCAGTGGTGTAGACTGGTTTCCCTAGGCAACCACAACAATCCTTTGTAGTGCAAAATGTTTTTTTAGTAACTGACTGTACACATCAAATTATAGTTCAATTTACAATTTGACCAGCTCTTATAATATTGACCATGTACATTATTTTTCCAGTTTAAATTGTTGTGTTTATTTTCCACTCCTGAAATATCTCCAGGTGGAATAAGGTGAGTTTATCTTGTACTCCCTGGAATATGTGCTCCCCGCAAACTAAACACACAGCGTTACCTCCGACTTCAGTAAATAAATACTTAGTAGTCAAATTTTTGTTGAAAACCCGGCGTTCTGCATCAACATTTCTTTTTAGTCACTTACAGTAGGTAAGACAAGTCGTCTTGACTTGTGACCAGTCTGACCACCTCCTTTTTATTGAGACAACGATCCAATGATCACACACACGTGCTGATGTATGCATTGCGTCCATATGTATGTGAATAAAAACTTCAAAATAAAAGCAATGCAGCTTTAGTCCATGCATGAGGTAAACTTAGAAAATGTGTTTATTTTGTATAATTTGCCATTAACCCTACACGGGCCGGTCAGAGTGAACCAAAGGGCCGTATGCGCCTCCAGGGCCGCACAATGCCCAGGTCTGCTATAACTCCTTTTTGCAGATGATGATACAGTAAAAGAGATATTTCTGTAGTCCTGGTTAGGGTCATGTCTTGAAAGTGAATATGCATAATCTAGTTTATAATAAATATTCGCAAAATGCCTTCGGGACTTTATACAAGCACATTTTCAGAAATTCTGCCTTGTCTATAGGTTTATAGGGGCAAACTGTTGTACAAGTAGTAGTAGAAGTAGTTTTATTCAGTCATTACATAGTATGAACACTATACAAGATCAGCATGTAGACAGACGAAAGACGGCGGATGGACAGACAGACATTCTGTAAATGAATTGTTGGATAACAATACAATTCCATAATGAATTGAATCAAACATATATAATAACAACAAAAATACAAACACAAGCAACTATAAGTGTTTCTTTTAATCAGACATGTAGATTTTTTCAGATTATGTGATTCCGCTGCTTTAGTATCCTCAGCAAAGCCTTACACAAACAACTTGAAAAAAGAGCTTTTAACCTGTATGAATCCTCATGTGTGTTTTTAGAGGTCTTTTATCAGAAAAGTCTTTACCACATACTGAACAAGAAAAGGGCTTTTCGCCTGTATGAGTCCTTTCGTGTTTTTTTAGACTACGCGTTGCAGCAAAGCTTTTACCGCAAATTGTACAACTAAAGGGCTTTTCGCCTGTATGAGTCCTCACGTGTATTTTCAAATCACGTGCGTTAACATAGCCTTTGCCACATAGCGTACACGAAAAGCTCTTTTCGCCAGTATGAGACCTCATGTGTCGTTTTAGAATACTTGTGGTAGAAAAGCCTTCGCCACAAACTGTACAAGAAAAGGGCTTTTCCCCTGTATGAGCCATCATGTGTAGTTTTAGACCACGCATTGCAGTAAAGGTTTTACCGCACATTTCACAACAACAGCTCTTTTCGCCTGTATGAGTCCTGACATGTTTTTTTAGATTACTTGAGGTAGTAAAGCCTTCACCACAAACTGTACACGAAAAGGGCTTTTCGCCTGTATGAGACCTCATGTGTTTTTTTAGATCAGTACTCTCAACACAGCCTTTACCACAAACAGCACAAACAAAGGGCCTTTCCCCTGTGTGAATCATTGTGTGTTTCTTCAGATTTCCTCTTTGACTAAACGTTTTACCACATACTGTACAAGAAAAAGGCTTTTCTCCTGTATGACTTCTTGCGTGTTTGGTTAGATCTGCCTTTTTAAAAAAGCCTTTAGCACATACTGTACAAGAAACAGGCTTTTTGCCTGTGTGAGTACTCTGGTGTTGTTTTAGACTATGCATTGCTGCAAAGCTTTCACCGCAAGTTGCACAACTAAAGGGCTTTTCTCCTGTATGAGTCCTCATGTGTATTTTCAAATCACGGGCGTTAACATAGCTTTTGCCACATACCGTACAAGAAAATGACTTTTCGCCTGTATGAGACCGCAAGTGTTTTTTTCGATAACTTGAGGTAGAAAAGCCTTCACCACAAACTGTACACGAAAAGGGCTTTTCGCCTGTATGAGACCTCATGTGTTTTTTTAGATCAGCACTCTCAACACAGCCTTTACCACAAACGGCACAAACAAACGGCCTTTCCCCAGTGTGAATCATTGAGTGTTTCTTCATATTTCCCCTGTGGTTAAACATTTTACCACAAACTGTACAAGAAAAAGGCTTTTCACCTGTATGACTCCTTGCGTGTTTGGTTAGATCTGCCTTTTTAAAAAAGCCTTTACCACATACTGTACAAGAAAGGGGCTTTTCGCCTGTGTGAGTACTCTGGTGTTGTTTTAGACTATGCATTGCTGCAAAGCTTTCACCGCAAATTGCACAACTAAATGGCTTTTCTCCTGTATGAGTCCTCATGTGTATTTTCAAATCGCGGGCGTTAACATAGCTTTTGCCACATACCGTACAAGAAAATGACTTTTCGCCTGTATGAGACAGCAAGTGTTGTTTTCGATAACTTGAGGTAGAAAAGCCTTCACCACAAACTGTACAAGAAAAGGGCTTTTCACCTGTATGAGACCTCATGTGTTTTTTTAGATCAGCACTCTCAACACAGCCTTTACCACAACATTCACAAACAAAGGGCCTTTCCCCTGTGTGAATCATTGTGTGTTTCTTTAAATTTCCCCTTTGACTAAACGTTTTACCACAAACTGTACAAGAAAAGGGCTTTTCCCCTGTGTGAATCATTGTGTGTATCTTCAGCACTCCTTTTTGAGAAAACATTTTGCCACACACAGTACAACTAAAACTTTTCTTCCCTCTGTGACTTTGTTTTGATGATTTCAGGCTGTGGGACTGATCTTCCCTAGTCTCCATCACCTCATCGCTGTCTTCATTGTCCGATTCAGAACAGTGTGAAGAGAGGAGCTGGTCATTACTAGTTGGTTGTGATGTTCCATTGTACTCTATATAAGCTTGTGTTTTCATGTGTTCAGTTGAGGTGCTGGCTACAGGCTCAGTCTCTCTGTTTTCATCATCAACTTCATCTTTCCCTGATAGTAATGTCAACTTTGACCTACAAGTGTGTTGTTTTAGACCATGCATTGCAGTAAAGGTTTTACCGCATATTTCACAACAACAGCTCTTTTCGCTTGTATGAGTCCTCACATGTATTTTCAAATCACGGGCGTTAACATAGCTTTTGCCACATAGCGTACTAGAAAATGTCTTTTCGCCTGTATGAGACCTCATGTGTCGTTTTAGAATACTTGAGGTAGAATAGCCTTCGCCACAAACTGTACAAGAAAAGGGCCTTTCCCTTGTATGAATCATTGTGTGTTTCTTCAGATTTCCCCTTTGACTAAACGTTTTACCACAAACTGTACAAGAAAAAGGCTTTTCACCTGTATGACTCCTTGCGTGTTTGGTTAGATCTGCCTTTTTAAAAAAGCCTTTACCACATACTGTACAAGAAAGGGGCGTTTCGCCTGTGTGAGTACTCTCGTGTTTTTTTAGACTATGCATTGCAGCAAAGCTTTCACCGCAAGTTGCACAACTAAAGGGCTTTTCTCCTGTATGAGTCCTCATGTGTATTTTAAAATGAAGTGATTTATTATAGCCTTTGCCACATACCGTACAAGAAAATGACTTTTTGTCTGTATGAGACCGCATGTGTTGTTTTCGATTACTTGAGGTAGAAAAGCCTTTGCCACAAACTGTACAAGAAAAGGGCTTTTCACCTGTATGACACCTCATGTGTATTTTTAGATCAGCACTCTCAACACAGCCTTTACCACAAACGGCACAAACAAAGGGCCTTTCCCCAGTGTGAATCATTGAGTGTTTCTTCAGATTTCCCCTTAGACTAAACGTTTTACCACAAACTGTACACGTAAAAGGCTTTTCACCTGTGTGAATCAATGTGTGTATCTTCAGCACTCCTTTCTGAAAAAACCTTTTGCCACATTCAGTACAACTAAAGCTTTTCTTCCATCTGTGACTTTGTTTCGATGATTTCAGTCCGTGGGACAGTTTGCTAGTCTCCTCCACCTCATCACTGAGGAGCTGGTCACCACTAGTTGGTTGTGTTGTTCCACAGTCCTCTACATAAGCTTGTGTTTTCATGTGTTCAGTTGAGGTGCTGGCTACAGGCTCAGTCTCTCTGTTTTCATTATCATCGTCACCTTTCACTGATGGTAATGTCAATGTTGACCCACCAGCCTCTTTTGGTCTTTGGTGTGGTTCTTCCTGTTCTTCTTCAATCTCTGGAGGTTGTGGTTCCTCCTGGACCAGACTGGAGCTCCTCTCCTGCTGTTCAGGGGAAACCTCCTCTTCACACAAAGGGACGTGCAGAATGTCTAAGAAAAAGATCCAATGTGATTATATAAAAAGTTTACATTACTTAAGTTTCGTGCCGTTTTCCATCAGTTCTGGAGCACACACATCAGTTCCCAGGTGCAGGACAAACCGAAGTTGAAAAAACAAAAGAAAATAAAGTCTGCACACTGGCTAAAAAAAGACAGCTATTGTACTTGCATTTTAATTGATTTATATGCCTTTGTTTCCTATATTATGTCTTTAGTAGTTAGAAAATTAAAGTTATACCATGTAACTTTTTTTATAAAACAAATCTTAAAATGGTCCTAACTGTTAAATCGCTAAAGTTTTAGAACCCCCACTCCGTTATTTTCAGCTTCAAAAGCCTTCTCTTTATATTTTTTCTATGAGCCGTGAGGGGGGGAGAATTTCGCGGCAAAATGACGTCATCATACTACCGGCCAATCACAGCGAGGGTTATACACTGCCGGCCAATCACAGCGCATCTTGGAGTGGGGTCGCTAGGGCGGCCATATTTGTAGTCTCCCGTGTCTCGGGTGCGCGGTGAGCTATTGAAGCATGGGTGAAGGAGTGTATCTCCGGAATGGCTGAACGCACAGGAACCAGGGACCCCTCAAAAGATAGATCTCGGCGAGGTGGAGGCAGACGCGGGGGTGTGAGAACCGAAAAACGGCCGAAAGACGCGGACGCGACCGAGGTTTGCTATAGAGCTACTGACCACAAGTTGAGCAACTTACACAGTATAGCTTTAAGCTGTTAATAAATTCTCCATTTCAAAACCATGAGCAACGTCACTTATCATAGACACTTGTTATTGGCAGCAATGATTCTAGGCTGCCTGAAGAAAGACCACAAGGTTGGAATGTTGTTCAATTGTTTGCGCAGTGAAAACAATGGAAGCATTATAAGTGAGTTGTGAGCCCCCTTCTTTTCATCGTGATCCTGCTTTTTGCACAATGGCTCAGCAGTAAAGACCGAAGATGTGTGTTACCCACCACCAGACTTTTTGGGGTCTTGGAGTAGCTCCTCCTGTTCCTCTTCAATCTCTGGAGGTTGCGGTTCCTCCTGGTCCAGACTGAGGCTCCTATCCTGCTGTTGAGGGGAAACCACCTCTTCACACAAAGGGACGTGCAGGAAGTCTAAAAAAAAAAAAAAGATACAACGAGAGTATTATTTTCATGCAGTGTTCCCCCCAGCTCAGGTGCACACACATAGGGCTGTCATGATTGTGACATTTTATACAACGATTAATTGTCACTCAAATAATTGCGATTAACGACTTAATTCTTTTTTTGCCCTTGACAATTACATTTCTGTTTGGCTTTTAGGTTCTGATGTTGCAAATGGCAGATATGACGTATAACCTAAATATACAAAGAAAATACTGACATATTTGACAACTCTATACTTAAAGAAATAACATTGATAGTGGAATAGTCGCATCGCTTATAGATCTGCTATTTCCAAAAAAATATATATATATGTTTTAAAATATATTAATCTTTTTCACCATGGAAACAATTATGACTATTATGACAAAATGATTGCGATTATGTCAAATTATTGCGATTACACACATCCACTTCCAGTACAAGACAGACAAACGTTTAAAAACAAAAAACTGCACACTGGCTAAAAAAGGCACAGCTATTTTAATTGCTTCATGTGCCTTTGTTTCCTGTCTTGGAAAAATTATTCCTCATTCCAAACCATGAGCCAATGCTCATCTATACTATAATTTTGCGAATGTCTGAGTGAGTGAGTGAGTGAGTGAGTGAGTGTCTGTCTGTCTGTCTGTCTGTCTGAAACAGCGTTTCTCCTCAGTGGCTGGAGCAATTGATCTGAAATCGCATCACCATTAGCATATGAACACACCTAACATAACTGTGAAGCCCGTTTGTCACTTTCACAAATCGTATGCTGTATATTAGCATTTTTATGGTGCACAGCCTGTTCAGCTCAGCCTGTTGTCAGGGTTACGGTCCGTTCCTCCAGGCCATGGGATCCCATAGCCCCACACACACCTCTCTCACAGTTAGGAATGTTGCAGTGAAGAGACACACGCACGCTCTCTCTCTCTCTCTCTCTCTCTCTCTCTCTCTCTCTCTCTCTCTCTCTCTCTCTCTCTCTCTCTCTCTCTCTGCATTCATGGGTCATGCATGCACCGGGTCATCTTCCAACGGGTATGGAAAAAACTATGTGGAGACAGTAAGTGCATACATCCCCATACTTCTATTCACCAGTGATGTTAATAGGTTTTTAATGTAATGAGTCCCGGGACCCAAGGAGGGTCTTTCGGATGAGTCCCAGGGATATTTTATGGGTCCCACAAAAATTCAACGCGTCATGTCATTTTTGACAAAGTGCAGCATTTAACTTGAATTGGTTATTATATGGTTATTTACATTGTTTATCTTACAAAATACATACAAAAACGAATGAAACAATTAAACTATAATAGTACCTTGAGATGAAGAAGCACTAGGGATGGAGCTCGTTAATTTTTATTGATAATGAGCACCTTATCGATGTTGCTTATCGAGCCGGGCTTTTATCGAGCCCACTATTGAGCTTTTTTCTGTTATTTTGTGGAAAGACATGATGAGACACTAATATATATATATATATAATTACAGTACTATTCATGAATTAATAATAATAGCCTACTGTAAAACTATACTATAAACTATAGGCTAACATTTCCATGTCTCTCCTTTTTTTTTTTTTCTTTTTTTTTTTACAGTAAATGCATATCTATTTTTTCCATTAAATACATTTGACCAGGGCCTTCAAATACAGTACTTTAACAGACAGAAGGCAAGTCAACCTTTTTATTTTTGGAAAATATTTGAAGAAACTAAATGTGTACCGTCTCTTTAACAGTGTAATTTATAATGCATAGTACGACGGTGTCACGCAACAAAAAAATACCCAATCAACAAGCTCAAACCGTGTCTGCTCGCACCGCGTTGTGATCTTGTACATCTGCTATTTTCGGTAGACTCAGAAGTCGCGCTGGCAACGCTACGGATTCATTCGCACGGAGCGATACATTATAACTCTATGGCAGTGATTTTGAGTGTCCCAAACGGATTATTATCGATGGAGTCATTCATATTTTCAAGCACCACATACTGTGGGTGGAAGAGAACGGGTGTCGCGCTGCTTCAACAGCCCGCATTGGAGTTGTTTCAACTCGTCTCAGACTAGCTCTGGTCCATAGCGTTAGTGGAGGAGACTCCACTAACGCTATGGACCAGAGCTAGTCGCAGACGTGCAAAGTTATTGATTGCACGTGGGTCTTATGTGATGCATTATGGACAAGTGCCTGGCTCCGTCTGCATTGTCGAAGACAGTGTTCCCTCCCGAGCATGATGTAACAACCGTGCTGCATATAGCCCATTGTATTTAGCTCTCCCTTGTCTTTTCCAAAATGTAACCAAACTTTTTAGTGTTTCACGCGTTCCACCGTTGTTCCGCGGCACGCATGCACTTCCAAAGCACACAACTATCGATGACACATTGTACCTCCCGGCCCCTGGCCGATATAGCAGCCCATGACGTGACGCTTACCCGATAACAGGCTCGACAAGCCAAATCCACGTTCGGTGGGGGAACCCTTCTTGGTGTATCACCTAACACGCTGTGCCACTATGGTCAGAGAGCGGCCCGGTGCTACGCTAAAACTAAGGCACCCATTGAATTCTGTGACCATGCATGGAGCACACAATAGCGTCGGTGGATTCCAAACACACACTGTCGTTAGTTCTATCGTCTGTTTTAAGACTTTCTACGCGGATTTCATTTGTGTTAACGTAGGGTACAGTAGCATGCCTTCACCCATGAACAATGGTGGCGTCTGTGGACTTTTTAAAATATTTTTTTTTTCGCGACGTGGTAAATTATTTTCACGTGGACTCCAATGGAGGCGATGCGTCCGTGGGACCCCAGAACACTGACGTGAATGCGTCTCTAGGCAACGTGAATGCGTCAGAGACGTGGGATGCGCACTGATTCACCTAATTTTGCTGTTAAATTATTTGTATCCATCATAAATATACACTCCTCCATGGGCTGCTCCTTACATTATGATGCTCCTACATATTCTCACGCATGCACCAGTTACAGTAACTTGGAGCACATATCTTTGAACGGGTAAGGTCTAGTTTATCAAAGACAAATAAAGGTAAAATGTATTGCCGCAATACAAACCATGAGCCAATCGTCATTTATCAAAGATACTTGTTATTCGGCAGCAGCAACCATTCTAGGCTGCCTGAAGAAAGACCACAAGGTTGGAATGTTGTTCTATTGTTTGGCGCAATGAATACAATGGGAGCATTATAAGTGAGTTGTGAGCCCCCTTCTTTTCATCGTGATCCTGCTTTTTGCACAATGGCTCAGCAGTAAAGACCGAGGATTTGTGTTACCCACCACCTAGTCTGGGATCACTTCACTTTTCGGGTTTGTAACCGGTCTGGAGCAGAAACCACAAAACATCATGTTGTAGTACTCAAAGGACTACAATTTGCCGGAAAGATCAAGGACACACTTTTAGGGCCTACCTAATAAACTCCTTGATGCGGAGTAGTTTTTCTTTTGAAAAATTCGTTTGGTATATGCATCCTTTAGTCCAACTTTTAGTGACTGGCAAGACTACACTAGGCTACTCGAGCATTTTAATAGGGATTGGGGAAACAAACGGAGGGAACCAAATCAAAGCGACGCCGCTTCTTCTAGTGGTTTCCGCGCTCTAGGCGGAAACCAAACGGCCTGTAGTGAACGAACACCAGGCTTTCCCCCAGAAAGCCTGGTAGGCGAGGTTACCCACCACCAGATTTTTTGGGGTCTTGGAGTAGCTCCTCCTGTTCCTCTTCAATCTCTGGAGGTTGCGGTTCCTCCTGGACCAGACTGGGGCTCCTATCCTGCTGTTGAGGGGAAACCACCTCTTCACGCAAAGGGACGTGTAGGAAGTCTAAGAAAAAAAGTTACAACGAGAGTATTACTTTCATGCATAGGTCGGCGGTTCAAATCCCGGCTCCTCCTGTGTCCTTGGGCAAGACACTGAACCCGAGTTGCTCCCAGTGAGCAGGTTGGTGCCCTGCACCGTCACCGGTGTATGAATGTTTGTGTGAATGGGTGAATGTAATGCACATTGTAAAGCGCTTTGGATAAAAGCGCTATATGAATGCACCATTTACCATTATGCAAGTTTCTTTCTAGAATGAGCTAGGATTCTGTATTTATTCTAGTTTTATGTTGTGTTCCACCGCAAACCAACTACTGTATGTTGATGCAAAATATGTTTCATTTGCCAAGCTTCTGGAAGATTTTTTTTTAATTTATTTACTGTATGTAGCTCATATAACATTGAAAGACAGACGGATAGAACATAGTACTTTACATAGGATAACATCACTAACAAAAGCATGAAAAGGGGGGGGGGGGGGGTACATGGGGGCTTAGTCTATTTACAAGTCTCGAGTAGCAGCTGCCTGAAAGTGACTTATATCAATTTTGAAGGAGGCTAGGGATTTGCACGTCAAGTAAGCATGTATTTACTAACCTGCAGTGTTAGGATGGATGTCCTTATATATATACTCTATGATGTCCTCCCCTTGGACAACATCAATGTTCAGCAATTTGTTTTGTTTCTCCAGTTTAGTTTCTAGCTCTCCCTGGAAGAGGTTGCACGTCCACGCTGCGGCCGCAGTGAGGCGCTCCAACACAAACACTCTGACATGAGGCTTCAGCTGCTCTTTCTCCAAAACACACAATATCTCCTCTCCCACCGACGTCATGTATGCATTAATCTTCAGCCGTACAGACTCCATGGCGGGTGTTTACCTCCTCTATGACGCTTTTCACCACGACCATATAGTTATGAGTTATAATGTAATTATACAGTTCCCGGTTATACACTTATAATGTATAGTTTATATCAGTTATGACCACGCTGACCAACGCATTATGCACAGATTGTGCATAAAAACAAAACGCGTACATGACAAAGGCAGGCAATTAGTACTTCCGGGACAATGTGGCTTCTGAATTATGCGCATGCGTTACACGATCCAGGAACAATAATAATGACTTTCGCCTCCTGGTGGCGGGGGTGTATAACTGTCAATGAAAAAAAGAAAGAGACAGACCCAAACCCAGACAGACAGACAGACAGACAGACAGACAGACAGACAGACAGACAGACAGACAGACAGACAAAAATAGCCGGCCTATTAAAAATAAATGAAAAGAGTAATTGAGTAAACACAATATAAGTTAACAAACAAATATGACCAAATCCCTGACTCCTATAAACAGCCCAGAGAACAGAGGGATCTCCTGCAGCGTTCCGTGCAGCCCACTAAGGGGCACACAGTAGCCTATACCTGTACCTGTGGACAGGTGATGAGAATTAGCATCTGCATCTGGTTCATTGTGATGTCCATGACAAATAAATAAAACATAACATAACATAACATAACATAACACACATACTATGTAGGGTGCCATGGCATTGGTCCGAAGGTTCATTCGTCCGAAGGTTCATTATTAGTCCCTAACCCTAACCCAATTAAGTAAGGTCTGGGTGGTCCCCAGTAAAATGTGTTCAATTGGGTATTTAAAAAAACAGTTTATTGAGAAGTTTTTAAAAATGTCGTATGTCTGGGAGTCCCTGGTACTAAACATTTTCATTTGGGGGTCAGAGGTCAAATACATATCAATGTGGGGGTCCTTGGCACAAAAAGGTTTGAGAACCACTGGCCTATTGGTTGTCAGTGATCCAGTCTGGCTATGTATCCTCTATAACTGCAGGCTTTTAGCGTTTGCTGGTCTCCTAATGCTGTCTCATGGAGATGGAGTATCTCTCTTTGGCTCTCAGCACCTTCATGGCTTTCTCCCTGCAAAGAACAGGGAGCTGGACAATGTGTGTGTGTGTGTGTGTGTGTGTGTGTGTGTGTGTGTGTGTGTGTGTGTGTGTGTGTGTGTGTGTGTGTGTGTGCGCGCGCGCGCGTGTGTGTGTGTGTGTGTGTGTGTGTGTGTGTGTTCAGGCTTTTTATTGCAGGCATTCAAGTCAAAGTATACCACCTTGTGGCCTTGTGGGGTATTGCAACCAGAAGCTACCAGCCTGACTTTAATAGACAACTGGCAGCTAGATCCCATAGTGCCATCACTCACAGATATCTTGCATCTGGTGCAAAGCAGAGCAAATAAAGAAGGCAGGTGTCATTGCTATAGCTTCCAAACAACCATCGCAGCTGTCATTTTCATGCCAGACCGTGCCCACGCTGTATAATTTTGTGAGGTCTTCACATGACATGGATTTACAATGGATTTACAAAATGGTATAAGCATACTGGACATGAGTTGGAACCCGAATACTAACCCTAGCTGACAATAAAAATGAATGAATACGAGAAACAACAAAATATTTTTGTTGCCTTATTGACTTTGTAGGCCCTCTGTATATGGTGACCTATTCAGAAGCTTACTTTCCCTGAAAATAGGAATGTTCTATTAGATATACAACATTAAATCTTAGTTAAAGATAATCATCATAATAATCCTTCATATTGCATTAGGCCTACAGTATGTATTTACCTTCACAACTTCACAACTTTTAGCTCTCATCTTATTGACCTGGGATTCAGAAATGTCAGCACATCTCTTCAGCAGTGGTGTAGACTGGTTTCCCTAGGCAACCACAACAATCCTTTGTAGTGCAAAATGTTTTTTTAGCAACTGACTGTGCAACACAACAAACAGTCAAATTATAGTTCAATTTACAATTTGACCTGCTCTTATAATATTGACCATGTACATTATTTTTCCAGTTTAAATTGTTGTGTTTATTTTCCACTCCTGAAATATCTCCAGGTGGAATAAGGTGAGTTTATCTTCATTGAACATGAGTCTATAATGTGCATGTTGCCTGATCACTATAACTCAGGGGTGGGCAATTATTTTTTCCATGGGGCCACATGAACATCAAAAAATATTGTGCAGGGCCGGGCCAAAAGGCAATGCACCCCGAAATATGTGCTCCCCGCAAAATACCGTAAACACACAGCGTTTCCTCCGACTTCAGTAAATAAATACTTAGTAGTCAAAAAAAAAATTAAAACCCGGCGTTCTGCATCGATTTTTTTTTAGACACTTACAGTAGGTAAGACAAGTCGTCTTGACTTGTGACCAGTCTGACCACCTCCTTTTTATTGAGACAACGATCCAATGATCACACACACGTGCTGATGTATGCATTGCGTCCA
Source organism: Nannobrachium achirus (assembly GCF_963921795.1). NCBI lineage: Eukaryota > Metazoa > Chordata > Actinopteri > Myctophiformes > Myctophidae > Nannobrachium > Nannobrachium achirus. The sequence continues at coordinate 23,230,945 of NC_137823.1, read as the reverse complement.
TATGTATGTGAATAAAAAACTTCAAAATAAAAGCAATGCAGCTTTAGTCCATGCATGAGGTAAAATTAGAAAATGTGTTTATTTCGTATAGTTTGCCATTAACCCTACACGGGCCGGTCAGAGTGAACCAAAGGGCCGTATGCGCCTCCAGGGCCGCACAATGCCTAGGTCTGCTATAACTCCTTTTTGCAGATGATGATACAGTACAAGAGATATTTCTGTAGTCCTGGTTAGGGTCATGTCTTGAAAGTGAATATGCATATAGGCCTGTGAGAAGTTTGTGGCTGGAAACTTTGACGTTTAATCTAGTTCTGCGCTCTATCTGTGCTGCAGAGTGTCTGAAACTAAATGCAATGGTGTTTACTAATAGAGATGAAACTGAGATGATGATGTTCACCTGCATGGTTAGCACTGTAAATTAGAGCTTTATGGTGACACACAGATAATTCGAATGATTCATAATAGAACACATTCACTCACTTCAGGAGAAGTGTGTGACAGGAAGGATGCTATAAACCACAATCAAGCAATGGTTGCTGTTTTAACAGTTCAAAGAAGCACTGTTAAGAGCTCTATAAGAGTGGTTTTAGCAGTGTGGCTGCTATGGGTTCAAACAGAAAGGGTTCTGCAAATAACCTATAGAAATAAGTTCACCGGTCCACTAGTTTATTGTCACATACCGTACAATACAACAGGTTACAGCAGTGGAAATAATATATTTTCAAGCATGTATATGCATGAAACAGTATGCATGAAACATATGCATGAAACATATGCATGAGCTGAAGTACAATATGACCTCCGACGTCCCATTTGTCCGAGTTAGCTAGGGTTACTTAGGGTTAGGTTTAGGCATAGTTTTACTGAGGTTAGGGTTAAGGTTAGGTTTAGGCGTAGTTTTACTGAGGTTAGGGTTAGGGTTAAGGTTAGGGTTAGGTATCGTCTTACTAATGGGACGTCAGAACAATGCTACGCACCCTTGCTATTCCTCATCGTATGTACTGTACCTAGTCTAACTTTGCATCTACATAATTATATTCCAAGACATTCCGTAATCATTCAAATACATTTACATTCATCTTTAAGGGATATGAGCACTTTGGATATGTGGCCTTCGCTAGTGACCTTCTGACACTATGGATAACCAATTAACATTAAACACTCTAAAATGAAGTACTGAAATTAATCTCAAGCAATTTTTGCGACCGTCAGGTCGCAGTTTAGTATCAAAACCTCCACCAGCCGTCCGTCCGTCCGTCCGTCCGTCACACGTCACACCTTTGCCCTGCTCATATCTCCGCATCAGTATGACATCACACTGCTTGGTGTGTGCCGTCAGGGTCATTTGTGTACGGTGTGATGTCATACTGATGTCAGCAGTGTGATGTCATACTGATGTCAGCAGCTATGTCTCTATATATGGAGTTATATGTTGTTCGTGTCCAAATATGGGGCTTGTGAGGTCAGACTTAGTGAGATTCGTCGGTTATCTCCATATATGGAGGGAGAACCGGCTTATGAGCCGATGAGTTGTGTCAGAGTCGAGATCCTGCTTGCATCTAATCTGTCGGTAGATAATGCCGGTCTTATATAAGGGTCATTTGTGTACGGTGTGATGTCATACTGATGTCAGCAGTGTGATGTCATACTGCAGCAGCTATGTCTCTATATATGGAGTTATATGTTGTTCGTGTCCAAATATGGGGCTTGTGAGGTCAGACTTAGTGAGATTCGTCGGTTATCTCCATATATGGAGGGATGTGTTGGTTATCTCCATATCTGGAGATTCAACCTTCAACGATTTTGACATCTTGTTACTAATCTGTCGGTAGATAATGCCGGTCTTATATAAGGGTCATTTGTGTAGCATTTGTCAGCAGTGTGACAGGAGATAAGCGACCAACGGTCGCTTATCTCCCGATTAGGGAGTCTTACTGGTAGTTCCTCTTTCATATTCAAGAACAATGGGCCCTCAGATGGACAGGCAGAGCATTTATTTTTTACACAGTCCATTGCCCCGCAGAGCAATATAGGAGTAACATTTTCATTTAACTGATAATGAACAACCTAATAGATAATAGTTAAGAGTCTAATAACCACAAGCTTTGGCATGTTGGTTCAAACAGGACAAAGACAGCATATGTGTATTGTACATGAAACTGAATAAAGGGCTATCATTTTGTGTATGCAATATTTGAATTATAGCCTATAACACAGGCTGCTAATAGTAGTAGTTATTGTTACTGCTGGATAATTTGGATCTCATCAGCCTTGAAAAAGGCTAATAGATTGCATACACAAAAAGGCATTAAATTCAGTTTCTGACAAAGAAAAACGTCCCAGCCCGAACCCATTTGCATGTAATTGGTCTTCAACCAGCCAAAGTTTTCGCACGTCTCTCCCCTTCTCTGCACCATTGGCTCCCAGTAGCTGCAGTACATCTACAACCCCTCCCGCTCACTCAGATCAGCCAACACAGGGAAGCTTACAGGGAAGCTTCGCTAAAACATCCAGGACAACGCTCCTCTGTAAAGAATGCCTCTACCAGACTGTGATCAAATGTACATTCCACTTCTAAAATGGTAACTTCTCTACTGTCCTCATCAATAATAACAACATCTGGTGTTTTAGCTGTGACATCTGAAAATCAATCATTTTCATTATTGCACATGAACATGGCAATTGAAACACATAACAAGTGTGCTTATAGATTTTGGCAGATGATAAACGTATGAACATTATGTCCTTTATGTCAACAATTATGTTGTGTCTGATGTACATACCCTTATATATACATAGTAGCCAATCAGAATATGTGACAGAGTTTCAGTAACAGGATTGTGGTCATGATGCAGACAACAAAGAGGAAACGTAACAAGGTACAGAGAAGGTTGGAAGGACCTTTAATCTGGCTTTGACTGGTGTCAACTGCATAATTTTTCAATATAATACACACGCATGCGCACACGCACACACACACACACACACACACACACACACACACACACACACACACACACACACACACACACACACACACACACACAGTTTCATATGTATAAAAAGTAGACTTGAAAGCGATACCATTTGAGAAACGTTCAGTGACATACTTCAGCTATTGCTTTAAGGCCATCGTGAATAAGGTATGGACTATCTATTTTCATTTCTTTTCACCTATAACTCAGTCTGAAATAAATGTTGTGAATTATGTGCACATACTTAACAATGACAAGGTTTTGGAAATGTAAACACGATCCATTGACTTTACTTGAGCTATTTGAAATGTATTACTGTAGTGTAGGGTATGTAAAAGTAGGACACTGCAGATTAGTTAATATGCTGCAAAGATTATTACTGTGATAATATTACTATTATTTCTTTGTCTACATTATGTATATTCTATTTTCTTTCTGATACTTGTGAATACTTTTTGTTCTTTTACTCAAGTAAAATGTTAAATACAGTACTTTCACAGTATATTGCCAAATACAATTGTGCTCTTACCGTGCAAGCCACCAGTGTGTGGGTTAATCCTTCCTTCTCTCTTGTATTAATACAAAACAGTGAAAACACACACACACACACACACACACACACACACACACACACACACACACACACACACACACACACACACACACACACACACACACACACACACACACACACACACACACACACACACACACACACACACACACACATACACACATACACACACATTATATGCAGATATGGTTGAAAATGGGTGAAGTGCTCCTTTATGTAAGAAAACTGAGTACTTCTTCCACCACCGCTGTGCTGTGGCTTTCATTTGAACTTAATTCAACTTCACTTGAACGTAATGCTGATCTCGTTTCCATTCCTCTCTTCAGAATGCTACTGAGAGCTGACATCGGCAGAAGCCTCGTGCTGTCTGTCTACCACGTCACCTTTGTGACGGGCTTCCCAGCCAACGTCTTTGCCTTCTGCATCTTCTTCAAGAAGGTGAGACAGAAAGCCAAGCCCATTGACGTCCTGCTCCTCTACCTGATCGTCTCCGACCTCCTCTTCCTCCTCTTCCTGCCCTTCAAAATCCACGAGGCCGTGGACAACATGGAGTGGAACATGCCAAAGTTCCTGTGTCCGCTGTCTCGGTTTGTGTTCTTTGGCACCATTTACAACAGCCTCTTGACTCTGACTGCTATCAGTGTCGACCGTTACCTCGCAGTAGCATTCCCCATCAAGTACAAGCTAGGCAAACTTCCTTGGTACGCAGTGCTGGCCAGTTTATTCTTCGTGGTCACAATTTTCACTCATGGCAGTATAATTTACATCATGGATGAGCTATCTAAGTCCAACCGCACCGTTAATCAAACTGATTCTATCAAGCCGGTTTGTTATAAATCGTTTTCACGGCACCAGCTAGATTTATTGTTGCCCGTGCGAATGGAACTCTTCCTGGTGTTTTTCTGCGTGCCATTTCTCACATGCAGCTTCTGCTACATCAGCTTTGTCCGAATACTTTCCCGGAGGTCCAACATCAACACCAAGAAGCGCTCCCGGGCAATTGGCCTGGCTTTGGCAACACTGGCAGAGTTCGTCATCTGTTTCGCTCCATACAACGTGTCTCACGCTGTGGGGTTTGCACACTGGAACAACCCTCCGTGGCGTGAGCTTGCCCTCCTTACTAGCGTCTTCAATGCCTGCCTGGACCCCTTTGTCATCTACTTCTCCTCCACTGAACTCAGGAGGGCATTTAGAGTCCTTCTACAGAAGCTGTCAGGGAGACTAGAGAGGCTGCAGTGTTGTCCTAAGGCTCTGCACTGCCCCTGGCTGACCAATTCAGAGCATCAATATGCAACACAGAATGCAGAAAGCTCAAATGACGTGTTGACTACTTTCACTTCCTGTTAGGCATACGGCTATTTAGGGCTCTTCATTGTTCAGACTTTAAACCTGCATGTGTTCACCCAATTGTTTATGGTACAAGTAATTATTGTTGTTATTTTTTTCCATTTGTGTTTTGATATTTTCCTCAATGTAATAATAGGTTCTTTGGCATTAAATGTACTTATTATGGTTCACTATAAATCGTTCCTGATTGTAAAGCATTTGGCTTCAGAAGGTTAAGTTTAAGGGACCAGCTGTAACTTGGGACGTAGACCCAGTGCGGGTACTGGAATGACTGGTGGCAGCACGTCTAGGGTGGAGTTTGCCTATCATAAAATAGTGGACAATCTTCTTCTGGGCTCAGGGAGATGTTCTGTGTTCTGTGCAGGAGGGACAATTATGCCTTTCCTGTTTTAAAAAGGTGTGTCTTTCAACTGAAGTGATTTCTGTTTTAAATTCTCTCTTTAGGTTCACAATTGTGGAGAGAGTGATATTTTGTCAAGTCCGTGATTGGAAAGATTGTTTCTGTAGAAGAGTGGCATTTTTAACACCTCCACTCCTCTTATACGCCTTTGCAGGAATTGGCTGATCGAGGCCTTTTGTGACACACACACTGTGGTGGAAAATCACACACCTACAGATGTGTAGATTAGCGCTGTGTAATTACATTTAAAATTCAAATAAGACCACGATCACTATACATGTAAATGAATGAAAGAGTATGTCAAGTGAAAGTATGTGTAATAAAGGTGTGTATGTAGGCTATGTGTGTTAGTATCGGGATCAGAGAAAGACAGAGAAACAATCTTGAATATTCACAGCTTGCTGTGTTCTAATTAAAAGATCATTGGTTGAACACTCCGTTTTCTTTGTCATGTTTTTGTTTCTCCTCTTTCTCTCTACGTGTCACCTCACCTGCTGTCTACATCATGTCTATAAAAGAAGAAACATGACCAGCATTCACACTGTTTAACTCTCACATTGTTCATGTACAACAGAAGTTCTAGGCTAATAATAGTCAATAGTGACATCTAGTGGACGTGTAGGAGAAACCATCCTTACTGTTTGCTATTCAGTGAAAGATGGAAGAAAGGAAGGTCAACTAGATCAAAATGTTGAAAGAAGCAATACAAATCTGCCTTTAACAGTATAGCAACAGGTCATTTTCAAATATTGTGTTTTCTGATAAGTCAATATATTTAGTCACTGGCACTATAGTCAACATATGAACTCTTTATGTAAGCTAATGTTCAGTGACTCAGACAGTACAACAAATAAATGACCAGACAAGAATTCAAAGTTCACATCAAGGTTTAATCGAAATTGTTGTAAAAAATATACATACATAAATCACATGAAGCATTCCATCATTTTTTTTTGGTAAAAAGTGAACTGTCCTATTGAAGCTAGTAAACATAGCCTATAACGTGGCCCCTCGCAAGATAAGATGCAAGAAAACTGAGTAATTTTTCCCCTCCCAATGTCTTATCATCATCATCATGACTAACTGCATTATTCCACAGTTACACTGATCTTCCCAGGTAACATCTTCAGAGGGACAACAAGACCAGCATGAATGTATGGAAAGAGTGTGTCAGTGAAAGTGTGTGTGAAGGTGTGTATGTGTGTGTTAGTATCAGGATCAGAGAATGACAGCGTTCCTTCATCCCAGTCCAGCTGGACTCGGATCCTCTGAGGTTTCTGCTTCAGTGAGAGATCAGTGGCATACACTAGTCTGGTGCCAGCTATGTATTCATCTTCAGCATCTTCCTCTGAAGAGTTACATACACATGTGTATTTACCTTCATCTAACCTCATGCTCCATTGTTGACCTTCTCCGTCTCCCTTCCTCTGGAAAGAGTCTGCTAACACACCCACTTCCCAGTCTGCATCGTTTCCAACCTCAACATCCCAGCTGTGAGTCCCTGAGTTAAAGCCCTCAGAACCCAGGACAACAGGCCAGAGGTCAAATCTCTCAGGGTTGTCAGGAAGCTTATTCAACCACACAACTCTCACAGTGGTCAGATCATCAGACAGGGTGTATTGTGGATGGGCAGTGTTGGGGTCCAGAATGACAGGAGTGTAGGAGACAATGTCCTTCATCTTGTTCCAGACTCTGAAGGTTAGGTTTCCCAGGTGTTTGGTCACGTCTATCAGTGCTCCCGAGACCAGCTGAGGGTCCTGCAGTGTGAGCTGGACTCTCTCCATTGTGGTCTTGTAGTTCTGCAGGAATGAGACGTGTTCAGCTCTCAGCTCAACCTCTATGGCTCTGATGTTGTATGAAAGGCTTAATATGTCTCTGTTCAGACCCTCAACCTTCTCCTTCATCATCTGACTCTTCTGCTGCTCTTCCTCCCTCAGTGCAGTGATGCTGGCCTCCTCTTCCTCTTTTAGAAACTGATGCATCTTCTTAAACTGTTCCTTAATATGTGTCTCTGTGCGCCGAGCCTGGACCTTAAGGAGTTCTGCTGTTTGGTCACTTTCTGTTTTAACGTAATAAAAGACTTCCAGTTTTTCCTGTAAAGGCTTCAGTAATTTCTGGACTTCCTCCTTGTGAACCAGAGCAGCTTTGCCGATGAGTCTGAAACTGTGGTTGGTGTGTTTTTTAGAATCTCGACACACATCACACACTGGCTGTTGACATTCCAGACAGAACCGTTTGAGTTTCTCAGCATGCAGCCTGCAGAGATCCTCAGACCCTGAACAAGTTCTCTTACGTTTTGGAGCTCTCTGTCTCACCTGTATGAAGGACTCACACAGGTTCTTCAGAGCCAGGTTATGGAGTACATGATCTGTTGAATGTATTTCCTTACAAACTGGACATTGCTTTATTCCCTTCTGTCTCCACCATTGCTGCAGACAAGCATTGCAAAAGCTGTGGCTACATGACAGAAGAACAGGATCTTTGAAGATATCATGGCACACAGGACAGGAAAAATCCTCTACTGGAAGAGACGACGTGGAAGCCATTTAATCTCTGAGTGAAGCTACAAGGAAGTACAATGTCAGGAAGTGTTACCACACACTTCCTCCTCTTGAATGTTCCCTGAAGTTTATTTTCACTGTGAATGGTGGTTGTTGTTCAGTCAGCAGCAGGTTCCAGTGGTCTGGGTCAGTATTCCCTCCTGTAGCTGTGAAAAGTCTGTCCTTCTCACTGGAAGTTGTGCTTGATTTGAAGGCCAATCCTTATCCTATTGTCTCATATGAGTCTGGCAGGGGGCGGAGATTTGACACGCCACCACAGACCTCACCTGTTGCAAAGAACACAGACACACACACACACACACACACACACACACACACACACACACACACACACACAGACAGGATTAAGATACATTTGCACATAAATGAGAATATAACGACGGGAACATCAACAATGGCCTCCAATCACATGTAAAGACCGCATGAGTCATTGATTCTTCTACATTTAGAGACAACATTGAGGGGATCACTATGAGGAATCAAATCCATTTCCACAGACACAAGTCTGAGTCTGGGTTTTTAATGTTCTACATTGTCTAAATGGGCTTTGCACACAACTTGAAATGAGGCTGTTTTGCATTTCTGACTAAATAAAGTATTCAATCAATCAATCAAAGTCAAGTTAAAGTACAGGTAGAACAAACAACTATATATTTATCAGAAATTACACTTGAGCAAGAGAGCAGAAGGCATAGATCCTTACCTGTAACTTTCCTCACAACAGAACAGAAGGTCACTTTGAAAAAGCGGTCTGATAGTTGAAGTGAAATTATAGTTGCTTTGCTGGTGGTGATCACTCCATGGTGTGTGTGTTGTGTCCTGACTCCTGTCTGTGGTGCTCTCTGACTCTGAGCAGCAGCTCTATTTGTACTTGGAGAGGAGAAACACCTCCTCCCACCTCCTCCCACCCCCACACCTCTCCTCCAGTTTAGAAAACACTCATTGGACCATTTCAATGTGAAAGGCCAGAAGACCCAGAACAAAAGCCAGCCTCATTGACAGGCCATCAACACACCTGTGAATAACAAAACTAACGTTTTTATTTAAACAACATGCAACTTGTAGTGGTGAGAATAGAAACTAAATTGTTTGTTTTATTAACTTGAAACATGTATTTGTATGAGGAAAAAAGATAACATGAAACGTGGTTGTGAATAAAAACTAAAGTTATACTTGACCAACATGAAACATGTAGTGATGTGTGGATAGAAACCAAAGTGTTTATTTTCATAACTTGAAACATGTATTGGTATGTGAATAAACGTTTTATTTAAATAGCATGCAAAATATAGATGTATGTGAATACAAACTAAACTATATATTTAAACATCATGGAACATAGTGGTGTGAATAAGAACCTTAAACAGATTTGGACATTATGACGATACATACCAGTAAGGCTCCCTAATCGGGAGATAAGCGACCGTAGGTCACTTATCTCCACAAATAGGGCAAAAATGTGTTTTGCCAAAATCTTCCTGATCCATGTTGATGACATGAGTGTAGACATACTGTGTAGTGATTTTCGTGATTTTAGGGCAAAATCTGTAGGAGCAGTGTCCAAAAATGTGTTTTTAAAAATCGGCCTGGAGGTGGCGCTATATGGGACAGATTCATGTTGATGGGATGAGTGTGTAGACATACTGTGTACCGATTTGCGTGATTTTAGGGCGAAAATTGTAGGAGCAGTGTCCAAAAATGTGTTTTGCAAGAATCAGCCTCATGGTGGCGCTAGAAGAGGGCCATGTGAGAAATGAGGGGTGGGGTCTCCGCGCCGGCAAGGCGGACGAATAGGTACCGGCCCCGGCTGTCCCGGTCGCTCCTAGCCGGAGTTACGGCATTTTATGTGAGCTGCAGTGTAGGGGGTCCTCCACTGGGGGCGCCACCACTTTTGCATCCGTTCTGGAGCACCAGGAGTCGGTGGTCCCCGGGAATTCCCCGTGAGCAGCCCCGTTGGGGTGGTCATTTGGTCATGTTTGCGCATTTGGTCATTTTTTACATCTGGGGGTCCCCCAGGGACCTGGGGGTCCCTGGAGCTCCGGGGTTGTTGTAGTTTGGCAGCCAAGGAACGTGTGTGCAAAATTTGGCATGGATCGGGGCAACGGTTGCGGAGATATAAGCAGGGAAAAAGTGTGACGTGTGAGGTGTGACAGACAGACGGAGGGACAGACAGACGGAGTTACTTACACTTTGTGGTGGTTTTGATAGTAAAGTGCGACCTACGGTCGCAACTATATGACCTCCAATGCCACCCTTCTTATTGTTCAAACGTCTGGAACAGAAGCATAATGGATAATGGTTTTCTTACATTACAGATTCACAACACTGAATTCACACACTTAATACTCAACTCACTACTTTTGTTATAATTGTATGGACATATACATATACATTATTATAGTCCTTTTCAACAGTATAGTATCGTAACTGTATGGACATAACCTATTTTGTACTATTGGCAAAGTACAAATCATAATGTAAACATTATGCAGACTGTCTCTATGAGACCAGGCTGAAGGTTTCTGTAGAAACTCCTCTTCCACCCTTTAACAGGGATTGGGTGATCAAGGCCTTTTGTTAAACACACACCTAAAGTTGTGTAGATTAGCGCTGTGTAGATACATTTAAAATGCAAATAAGACAATGATCACCATACATGTACATGAATGGAAAGAGGGTGTGAGTGAAAGTGTGTGTGAATGGTTACCACAGAGAAGGCCAACTTGAAAGCGGTACCATTTGAGAAATGTTCAGTGGCATACTTCAGCTATTGCTTTAAGGCCGTCTTGAATAAGGTATTGACTATCTATTTTCACCTATAACTCGGTCTGAAATCTATTTTATGCAACAATGACATTGTTTTGGAAATGTAAACATGATCCGTTGACTTTACTTGGGCTATTTGAAAGGTATTACTGTAGTATGCAAAAGTATAGGACACTGCAGATGTTGCTATTATTAGTTAATATGTTGCTAAGATTATTACTGTGATACTATTGCTATATTTGTCTACATTATGTAGGCCTATATTCTATTTTCTTTGCATAGTGTATTTTCTATGTGATACTTCTGTTAAAAAGAAACAAAGCACACAAAGCATGTGTCTATGAATACATTTACTTTTGGTACTACTTTAAGTAGATAGATACCTTTATTATCCCAATAAAAAATAAAATAAAGTACATTTATACGCAATACTTTTGATCTTTTACTCAAGTAAAATGTCACTGGTAGGCGGGTTTCTGAACTGTCCACGGTCCACCAGAGTGAGAAGAAATTGATTCTGAAAAACTTCAAATATTAATCAAAAATTACAAAAACAAATATGTTGCTACATACTGTACATGTACTGTACTACACAAAAATGTGTTACCGGCCTGAATGGTAAGAAAACTGAGTACTTCTTCCATCACCACTGTGCCTTGACTATCATTTGAACATAAACATAATGCTGATGTTTCCATCCTTCTGTTCAGAATGCTACCACGTCACCTTCGTGACGGGCATCCCGGCCAGCGTCTTTGCCTTCTGCATCTTCTTCAAGCAGGTGAGACAGAAAGTGCTCTCAGGCATCAGTGCCTATGTGGTATGCTGTATCTCCATGTATATTACCAGTCGCCTTTTACAAATGAAGTACAGTTTGTGATACAGTCCTGCAGTGGAACATAAGATTTAAGCAATGTGTTTTATTCTCTATACATATTTCATAAATGTGGAGCAGTGTGAGAATCAAAAGCTTTCACAGGAACAACAGCAAGCCGGAGACGGAAGTCTAAGATGGAAGCAACCCTGCATGGATGTGTTTGCCAAAAAGATAGGTGACGTACTACATTTTCATCTTGAAATCAAACTGTGTTCTTTAAATGGTGTCTTTGAGCCGTCTTTGGGCTGGTGAAGACCACAATATGCCAGAGGTGATTTTCTGTGCCAGTCTGTGCCTGTTGTTTCTCAATAATGGACAGTTGTGTGTTGTGTAACTTAAGAGAGATCATGCAAGCTACAGGAAAAAAAATCTAGCTTTCGTTAATAGAATTTACTCATTGTGGTTGATATTTAGAAAGAAAAGGTGTTACACCACACAGCCTAGCAATGGAGAAATGATGCTGCTCTCCCTCTCTCTCTCTCTCTCTCTCTCTCTGTGTGTGTGTGTGTGTGTGTGTGTGTGTGTGTGTGTGTGTGTGTGTGTGTGTGTGTGTGTGTGTGTGTGTGCGTGTGTGTGTGTGTGTGTGTGTGTGTGTGTGTGTGTGTGTGTGTGTGTGGTTTATTTTCATTGGTGGAGTGTGAGCTGTCATATGCAATATAACAGTAGTGTCTGGGTTTAGGGCAGTGAGGATACAGTGTGTTTTGCGACGAGCTGGACCAAATAACTGCATAAAGAAGTAATTTGTCATAAGGTACAAATGGCTGTAGCTATATCTGATACCATTGAGCTCCAAGAGGGAGATCCAAACTACGAGATTGACACCTCCATTACAGCAAGAAGAACTGAAGCAGAGGGACATTATGAGAGCCTTGATCTCCAAAAGATAGACGATGCAGTCTATGAAGATATTCCGACCCAGAAGGAGAAGGATCTACAAAAGTTACTGCAGTCTGGTAAGATTACTATAAAACAAGTTGGCTATTCAAAAATAGCAGATATACAGTACAGTAGGCAGCAGATATACAAGGCGTGTCACTTCGTGCCACATTGCAAGCTTTTAGGCCTACGTATACATCATTTATTTTAAAATGTTCGTTTTATCGTTTACTCTGGCTTTTGGGAGCACACCAGACAGTTTTTAAGTTGCATACTGTCCCCCTAATATGTGAGGTGCTGTGAATAAATAAATAAATTAAGAAAATTACATAAAATGATTTAATGAAGCTATCGGAAAAAAACACGTCCCACTCACCTATTAGGAGGGCAGTATGAAACACCAGAAAGACGTGTGTTTTCGACAATTCTAACATGGTTAAAATGGAGTTTGAAGTTACAATGGGTTTTATAGGAATAGGAAGGGTCCGTGTCTGAAGCATGGCTCTCCCCAGGTTCAGTTTGGCAGAGGGAGAACAGCGCCCAGGATTACAGCTTAGGCCCGCGTGGCAGGGGTCATCGCCATGCTGTCTTGTGGTGGACATTTGAAAAAATCAAAATCGTGGGATAAAAAAATATGAAAAAAAGGAAGGGGCTGCATATGTCTGATAAAATGAATATGAAATATCTAAATAGTGAATGGAGTAACTTGAAAGTGTCTGAGGTGTTCCCAAAAGCCTGAGTAGACCATAAAATGAAAAAGGAGAAGGTCTGCACACCGTCTTTATGCTCCCAAAACAGGGTCATCAATATGTCCGTACACAGACACATTTGTCTGTGGAAAAGACTTGGCCGCACCCGTGGAACATTTTTTATAAACCAGAGGCTACTTCAAAAATAGCAGATCTACAAGCTCATATCGCATCACGTTTTGACGCATTGTGAGCTTGTAGATTGGCTATTTTTTGTTGAATGTTCCCTCCAGAAAAGGGATGTTGGGGTTTAAGTGGTTAAACACCAAGTATAAAAGTTATTTTTAATCGTCCTATAATGGAAACAGATATTCGTTTTTGCCGTGGCTGGGTTCCCCAAAGCGCAGTCGTACCGCGGTCGTACGAAGCCCTTCGTAGAACACTACGAAGGCTCACGTCCTTACGAATACAGTGTTTCTCAAACGTGCTCGTAACGGCCTCTCTTCTTTCGTGTATCATCGTCCTTGATGATTGGTTGATGACATTTTATTTCACAATATTTCTTAGGGGAGGCCATGGGGCTGGCCACAAAACAGGTTACGCATGCCCTTAGGCTGGCCAGAGCCTTGTATTAGAGAGTTCTGCCAACTCTGGCCCCATGTAAACGGAGATGATGCAACTCTCCCTGAAACTGGTGAGGAACGCTGGCTCTGTTGTTGGGTCCTCTCTGCAGGGGGTGGAGGAAGTTGCCAAAGTGCGAACGGCTAAGAAGTTGGACTCCATCTTGAACAACTCCTCCCACCCCCTCCATCTTGAGATCTTGTTACTGGAGTAAGAGAGGAAATGACCGTTTTGTCTACCCAGGGCGGAGATGCGAGAGACTAGGAAAGTATTTTGTACCGGCTTCTCTCAAGCTGTACAACGAGACACACAACGGTCGATTGACAAGGACCTAACGTAGGACGACGGTAGCCTTTTTTTCCTTACTGGAACTATATCTGCACTGACTTTGACTTTGACCTCTAAGGACCTTCCAGGGAGGGTGTTTTTTGTGCGTCTTGCCGCATCACCCTTTCTTGTTTATTTTTTATTCTTTTTTTGCTAGTTGTTTTTATCGCTCTGACCTTTGGACACTGCACTATTAGGTTGTGTTAGTAGTTTTTCTTTTAGTATTTCTGCTTGTGTTTGACATGATGTAGAGATACTTGTTGCACTAACTAGCATTGACTGTTATGGTCACTTTGATTTGGGCACTGTATTATTTTTTGATAGTCGTGCTTTAAGACACTTTATGTATATATATTATTCGTTCCCTTTCCTGTTGTACCTTGCTCTTACTGTACTTACTGTACTCTGTACTCTGTACTCTGTTCTTGTTTTTTCTTTTTATCTTTTTCATACTTCTCTGTAACTTTGTAAATAACCTTATACTGCTGTGCTGCCTCTGGGCAACAAATTTTCCCCCTTGGGATAATAAAGGTATCTATCTATCTATCTATCTATCTATCTATCTATCTATCTATGGCTCTGGGCTTCGATTTGTCAGCCAGCTGTGCTCCCAAATGAATTTCAGCTGTTGGTTAGTGTGATTGTACTCGGCCCTCAATAATATTCAAGATAGTTCACTATTTGTATCTAATAGTTAACTATTCAAGCCTCTCATCCTTGTAAGATGTTTGCAGATATTAATGCTTCTTTTCCAGACTTGACAAAGAAGGAGAGACAGAGAAGGAGACAGAGGAGAGATGAGGGACACTGATGTGTATTTTTTCCCCCTTTTTTGTATTAACTAAAGCAACTTAGAGTCTTGTATCTTGTTTTTGTCAAACAGAGAGAAGGCGTTCCAGAGCTGTTGCTGTGTGTGTGGGGATGCTGTGTCTTCTGCTGCTGGGTGTGAACATAGGCCAGGCTGTGCACTGTGAGTATTCCATGTCACTAAACTACCACATCACTCACTGTGAGTATTCCATGTCACTAAACTACCACATCACTCACTCAGGGAGTTTGTTGACTAACAACCATAAAAGCTACCACAATATTAACCCAAAACTTCTTAAGACTTATTTTGTTGTCTAATTGTCATTGTTGCTTTTTGTGGGTAGTATTGCACGCATCTGCAAAGTATGTGGTGTTGACAAGTTAATGCACGCAAATAAGATCCTTTCTAGTATTTTGTCTACTTCCTTTTCTAAATAAATCTATTGTTATATTGTGTACCAAGTCCCTGATTCTGTCGTATTTATAGCGGGTTACTAGCCGCAAATTGCAACACTAGATTGAATAAATAAATAAATTAAGAAAATTACATCAAATTATTTAATGAAGCTATCGAAAAAAAAACACGTCCCACTCACCTATTAGGAGGGCAGTATGAAACACCAGAAAGACGTGTGTTTTCGACAATTCTAACATGGTTAAAATGGAGTTTGAAGTTACAATGGGTTTGTATAGGAATAGGAAGGGTCCGTGTCTGAAGCATGGCTCTCCCCAGGTTCAGTTTGGCAGAGGGAGAACAGCGCCCAGGATTACAGCTTAGGCCCGCGTGGCAGGGGTCATCGCCATACAGTCTTGTGGTGGACATTTGAATAAATCTAAATCGTGGGATAAAAAAATATGAAAAAAAGGAAGGGGCTGCATGTGTCTGATAAAATGAATATGAAATATCTAAATAGTGAATGGAGTAACTTAAAAGTGTCTGAGGTGTTCCCAAAAGCCTGAGTAGACCATAAAATGAAAAAGGAGAAGGTCTGCACACCGTCTTTATGCTCCCAAAACAGGGTCATCAATATGTCCGTACACAGACACATTTGTCTGTGGAAAAGACTTGGCCGCACCTGTGGAACATTTTTTATAAACCAGAGGCTACTTAAAAAATAGCAGATCTACAAGCTCATATCGCATCGTTTTGACGCATTGTGAGCTTGTAGATTGGCTATTTCTTGTTGAATGTTCCCTCCAGAAAAGGGATGTTGGGGTTTAAGTGGTTAAACACCAAGTATAAAAGTTATTTTTAATCGTCCTATAATGGAAACAGATATTCGTTTTTGTCGTTACATAATGGCTGGGTTCCCCAAAGCGCAGTCGTACCGCGGTCGTACGAAGCCCTTCGTAGAACACTACGAAGGCTCACGTCCTTACGAATACAGTGTTTCTCAAACGTGCTCGTAACGGCCTCTCTTCTTTCGTGTATCATCGTCCTTGATGATTGGTTGATGACATTTTATTTCACAATATTTCTTAGGGGAGGCCATGGGGCTGGCCACAAAACAGGTTACGCATGCCCTTAGGCTGGCCAGAGCCTTGTATTAGAGAGTTCTGCCAACTCTGGCCCCATGTAAACGGAGATGATGCAACTCTCCCTGAAACTGGTGAGGAACGCTGGCTCTGTTGTTGGGTCCTCTCTGCAGGGGGTGGAGGAAGTTGCCAAAGTGCGAACGGCTAAGAAGTTGGACTCCATCTTGAACAACTCCTCCCACCCCCTCCATCTTGAGATCTTGTTACTGGAGTAAGAGAGGAAATGACCGTTTTGTCTACCCAGGGCGGAGATGCGAGAGACTAGGAAAGTATTTTGTACCGGCTTCTCTCAAGCTGTACAACGAGACACACAACGGTCGATTGACAAGGACCTAACGTAGGACGACGGTAGCCTTTTTTTCCTTACTGGAACTATATCTGCACTGACTTTGACTTTGACCTCTAAGGACCTTCCAGGGAGGGTGTTTTTTGTGCGTCTTGCCGCATCACCCTTTCTTGTTTATTTTTTATTCTTTTTTTGCTAGTTGTTTTTATCGCTCTGACCTTTGGACACTGCACTATTAGGTTGTGTTAGTAGTTTTTCTTTTAGTATTTCTGCTTGTGTTTGACATGATGTAGAGATACTTGTTGCACTAACTAGCATTGACTGTTATGGTCACTTTGATTTGGGCACTGTATTATTTTTTGATAGTCGTGCTTTAAGACACTTTATGTATATATATTATTCGTTCCCTTTCCTGTTGTACCTTGCTCTTACTGTACTTACTGTACTCTGTACTCTGTACTCTGTTCTTGTTTTTTCTTTTTATCTTTTTCATACTTCTCTGTAACTTTGTAAATAACCTTATACTGCTGTGCTGCCTCTGGGCAACAAATTTTCCCCCTTGGGATAATAAAGGTATCTATCTATCTATCTATCTATCTATCTATCTATCTATCTATGGCTCTGGGCTTCGATTTGTCAGCCAGCTGTGCTCCCAAATGAATTTCAGCTGTTGGTTAGTGTGATTGTACTCGGCCCTCAATAATATTCAAGATAGTTCACTATTTGTATCTAATAGTTAACTATTCAAGCCTCTCATCCTTGTAAGATGTTTGCAGATATTAATGCTTCTTTTCCAGACTTGACAAAGAAGGAGAGACAGAGAAGGAGACAGAGGAGAGATGAGGGACACTGATGTGTATTTTTTCCCCCTTTTTTGTATTAACTAAAGCAACTTAGAGTCTTGTATCTTGTTTTTGTCAAACAGAGAGAAGGCGTTCCAGAGCTGTTGCTGTGTGTGTGGGGATGCTGTGTCTTCTGCTGCTGGGTGTGAACATAGGCCAGGCTGTGCACTGTGAGTATTCCATGTCACTAAACTACCACATCACTCACTGTGAGTATTCCATGTCACTAAACTACCACATCACTCACTCAGGGAGTTTGTTGACTAACAACCATAAAAGCTACCACAATATTAACCCAAAACTTCTTAAGACTTATTTTGTTGTCTAATTGTCATTGTTGCTTTTTGTGGGTAGTATTGCACGCATCTGCAAAGTATGTGGTGTTGACAAGTTAATGCACGCAAATAAGATCCCCTCACAGATGCTTGACCTCATCATGAACATTAGCAACAGCTGTGTTTATCTTCACCATTTCTGTCCTTTACAGATCATTCACCCAGTAACAGCATGACCGACAACAACCTGGATAACAAGACCAGCTACGACAACCTGATGGAGCAGATGAATCGTCTTCAGACCACCTACAACAACGTGATCCAGGAGAAGGCCCGTCTTCAGACAGACTACCAAACCCTAGAGCAGGAGAATGCCCAGCTGAAGACCAACGCAACAAATGGTGAGGTTACACACCTTTTTGAAGGGATCTGTGTGTATTTGCGACCGTAGGTCGCAGTTAACTATGGAAACCGGCACATCTTGTCCGTATCTCTGTCAGTCATGCCTGACACTGTGGTTCCCCTGACACATCACTGTGACATCACAGGCTCAGAGCAGGGATAACGCCTGATACTGTGGTTCCCCTGACACATCACTGTGACATCACAGGTGACATCACTGTGATGTCAGATACTCAGAGCAGGGATCTCCATATATGGGCATAAACAGGTGACATCACAATGATGTGGCCCATATATGGAGGAAGACAGCCCATATCTGTGTGGCTGCATGGTTCAGACAGGGATCTCCATGTATGGGCATAAAAGGGATCGTATGTATGATGTCAGATGTGATAGACGTCATAGGATTTTCACATAACGAATAACTGAGTAATCATGTTTGGGGTCTCACAGCATATCTCCATATCTCCATACATGGATCTCCATATATGGGTAACGGTCGCTTGTCGCCCTGAGGCGTCTTACTAATATTACCTGTTAGACGCCTAAGGCCGAAAAGCGACCTTGCCCTAAAGGGAGCGTTTGCGCCATCTGTCTTGGCCATATATGGATTCTGTTAGTGTGGTTCTCCTAACAGGGCATCATCTGGGATACAATCCCTTTTATGCCCATAAATGTAATTTGTTTCACAGAAATATCATGTGAATGTGAGTATAAAGGGAAAAAAATATTTTTCTTGCACACACACACACACACACACACACACACACACACACACACACACACACACACACACACACACACACACACACACACACACACACACACACACACACATTTGAAATGTTTATTTATGCCCACATAAGAAGAAGTACACGAATGTACAAAGGACATAAACAATATCAGTGCAGTTAGATAAATAGGAAAACAGCCAGTTACAAAGTGCATGTAGGGCAGAACGTTGTTACATACAATACAAGTCAAACATAGCAGACAACAATCATGGATAAAGGAAACAACGCCTCCTCCAAATCGAGCGGCTTCCTATAATAGCTGATACAGAGCAGTACCTTGCTAACTGTTTGGCCCTCCTTTTGGAGAGGCCGGCCATTTGAAGGCCCCTCACAACCAACTTGTGTACGTACCCTAGGCTCCCAAAGATAAAAACCAAAAGTTTACATCTGTAGCCTAGCTGTGAGATGGTCTGCTCTAGCTGGTGATATTATAACACTTTGGTTAAGAAGGCTTCCTCTAAGCTGTAATCAAAGGTACAGCCGACCTCGAGAATAAACACCTCCCTGTGGGTTTCATTAACAACAATGACATCAGGGGTGTTAGCTGAGATGTTAGAGAACACAGAATCATCATTACACAGGCTAAACATGCTCGGCTTCACAGTAGAATGCTTATCCACGATTTTCCTACGCCCCATAGTGCATTGCGCAGACGTTTGCACCGATCTTCCGCCGCCGATTTACAAGCTCACAACGGGTTGCATCTGCGACGCGACGTGAGCTTGTATGTCTGCTGTTAAACCCGAAAGTTTGGTCCTGATAGTCTCCAGTAAACCCCCGGGGAAAATTGTGGATAAAGCATGATGGAGGACCTGAAGATGGAAGAGATATCTTTTGATATCAAATCCACTATTCTATCATGCCTACATAGAGTCCCCTGTATACATGGCAACCATTTAGGATATGGGACATGGTTTCAGCTATTTGTTCATGACCATGATGTATACAGTAAGGAGCATGATTGCCTGGAAACCAGATGGAGAGATTCAGTTTAGTTGGTAAAACCTGCAACCTCGCTTTCAGGGTAAAGATAACAATGCATTCGTCTAGGGCAACATTTTTGAACACAGAGTGAGATACAGAATGGTCCGCAGCAGGGAGACATGCAGTCTTCCCCTGCAGTCTCAGCTCAGTCCAGTGCTGCCGCTGCCGCTGCCTTTGCTGTTGTGCCCATAGGAGGCGACCTCGGGCATTAGTCAGTGGCAGTTGGTGTTCTGCTCCACACACAGTTATAGTTGCTCTGACAGAGATACTGGGGTCAGATATAAAGTCCTCCGATACAGCCAACGCCTCAGAGTTAGACCCTACCCACTCCAAGGTAACATCCGCCCAGCAACATAGATCATTTAAGTCCAGCCAGTCTGACCACACACCAAAGCCAGGAGAGCGACTGTCCAGCTTTCCACTAAGCTTCCTCTTGAAACCTAGGAAGCTAGGATCCGAGCCACAGGCCAGAGGGACCTTACGTCGTTTTAGGTCCAGAAAAAGAGAAGAGCGTGCAAGCTCTCTCACATACTGGTCATCATTGTTCAACATATTTAACAAACGGGAGAGCCTTGTAGCAATATATGTCCATTCAAAATTGGGAACACAGAGACCACCCTCACGTTTGCTGTGAAATTTCCCACACACGCACGCACGCACGCACGCACGCACGCACGCACGCACGCACGCACGCACGCACGCACACACACACACACACACACACACACACACACACACACACACACACACACACACACACACACATCATACATACAGGGTATAGACTACTGTACATACAGGAGCGTGCACATGTGCAAGTTGAGTGTCATTGCATTGAAAATTAAGAAGTAAAATTTGTGTTTGTTGTTTAGACAAGTCGTGTCCCAGTGGATGGAAGAAGTTTGGATGCAACTGTTACTACAAATATACTCTACCGAAAACCTGGGAGGAAGGTAGAAAACAATGTCAGCAGACAGGAGCAGATCTGGTGATCATTAACAGTCAAGAAGAACAGGTTAGTGTGTGTGTGTGTGTGTGTGTGTGTGTGTGTGTGTGTGTGTGTGTGTGTGTGTGTGTGTGTGTGTGTGTGTGTGTGTGTGTGTGTGCATGTTTTAGTGTCAATGGATTTGGATTTTTAATTTAATTTTAGTTTTAGTTCGTTTCGATTTTTTCCTTCTAATTCAGTTAGTTAATTCGTTTTAGAGTGGATTTGCTCGTTTTTAATTAGTTTTGTAATACATAGATTCATACAACATCATCCCAAAAATATTATAAATCTATAAAATTATAGAGGGCATTTTTTCAATAATTTCAGTTTGTTTTCTTTTTTTTTCTTTGCATTTTTTTTTGTAATACAGTTTCAGTTCGATATAGCCTATAATTGTTTTAATTCTCATTTAGTTCAGTTGACAAACATCTTATTGTACAATTTATCAGGACTTCATCAAAGGATTGAGTCCTGGGGCCTATTCTCCATGGATTGGTCTGAACAGGACTGAGGGCAGATGGGCATGGATTGATGGAACACCTTTGACAACACCACAGTGAGACATTTTACACGTTTTTCTATTGTAATTCTAACAAAGTCACTGTATGTCAGTGACAGAGTGAATGTGGTGGTCAATATATGATGTTGTTTACTCTGCAGATACTGGGGCAGTGGATATCCTTCTAATAAAGAGTGGAACTGTGCATACTACGAGTCCAATGCTGAAAGCTGGTATAATAGGTTATGTTCAGAGAGCAGGTCCCAGGTCTGTGAGAAGTGATGTTTCTCTCAACTTCACTGATGAGCATGTTTATTAATTTTGCTTTAAACGAAGATGAGACTCTGTAGGCTTGTAGTTTGCTTCCTGGTTCAGGTTAAAAATTACAACCTAGTAAATACATGTCAGTCTGCAGAAGACTGACCTTGTAGCATACCGCGACGTAAGCCAGTGGTTCCCAAAGCTTTTAGCTCAAAAAGAGAAATTACACGCTTGCCTGGGTCACAAACTAGTGAAAATAGCAGATCTACAAGCTCACAACGCGGTGCTAAGAGCACCACGTTGTGAACGGCTATTTTCACTACTTGTAATTGTTTTTTTTAATTCATGGCATGTCTTAGATGTGTTTGTTTTAAAATGTATACAAAATACTTTTCTAAACCAATTACAATTTGGGGGGATTAGAAAATCTTTTGAATTATGATTGTTTTAGTCGAGTCGTGACCCATACAAATTGGTCCGTGATCCACAAAAGGGTCCCGGCCCAGTGTTTGGGAAACAGTGACGTAAGCAACGCAGCTGCATAATCAATATTCTACTGAAGGTTACAATTGGGATACTCTCCCACTGGTGGAAAAAGTACTCCGATGTTTAAGTAAAAGTATCTGTAAGGCTTTATATTATGGCCGCCTGCATAATGCATTTCATAATGAATTATAATGCACTTATAAGTATCAACACTGCAAAGTACAGCATTCAAATTTCACTACTGTATTGAAAATATAAATAAATGAATAAACCAAAAAGACAATGTTCACCATGTTTCACCAACTTTCTGTGGCTGCTGGTGTGGCCAACATATGTGGCCATCACAAGCAACATGTTTGTTTTTCTATTTTTTGAATAATATTTGAAGTTTTTCCAGAAAACTTAGGTCAGGCCTAAATGTGTTAAAGGAACACTTCACCCATTTTCAACCTTATCTTCATATAATTGGCCCTCACTAATGCTCATTATAAGATGGCTCCATTTCTTCTCACTCTGGTGGACCGTGGACAGTTCAGAAACCCGCCTACCAGAGACATCATCGGTATAGGCAGGTTGTGTGTCTTAACAATAAACGAATACCATAAAGTACTAGTACAGATTTTCTTTTAACACAAGTATCACATAGAAATACATATGCAAAGAAAATAGAATATACATAATATAGACAAATATAGTAATAGTATCACAGTAATAATCTTAGCAGCATATTAACTAATAATAATAGCAACATGTGCAGTGTCCTACTTTTACATACCCTACAGTAATACATTTCAAATAGCTCAAGTAAAGTCAATGGATCAGGTTTACATTTCCAAAACCTTGTCATTGTTAAGTATGCGCACATAATTCATAAAATTGATTTCAGACGAGTTATAGGTGAAAATAGATAGTCCATACCTTATTCAAGATGGCTTTAAAGCAATAGCTGAAGTATGCCACTGAACGTTTCTCAAATGGTACCGCTTTCAAGTCTGCTTTATATATGAAACTGTGTGTGTGTGTGTGTGTGTGTGTGTGTGTGTGTGTGTGTGTGTGTGTGTGTGTGTGTGTGTGTGTGTGTGTGTGTGTGTGTGTGTGTGTGTGAGTGCATTCATTAAAAAATCAAACCTCGGTTCGAAGTGGAGCGGTGAATTTGAGCAGCTGTACCCTATGTGAGTGGGTGAGTGAGTGTAAACTGTGCCTGTGAGTGAGTGGTGAGTGTGCCTGGCCTGCACAAAACAGCGCCCCTCCTTTAACTAGTGTTTTGTGTGTGGCCACTCAAGGTATTGCCAGACTACGGACACGGCCAGCCACCCAGCCAGCCACCCAGCCAGCCACCCAGCCACATACCCACAGACATACCTGTTCATTGGGAGCGCTTTCACCGCTCCAAAAATGATGCAGTTGATGAGGATATAGTCACCTTTACAGTCAAAGCCAGATTAGCCCTATTCACGACCCGCCCACTCAGCATCCCACGGGTGCTGAAGTCCCGTTTTGAAGGGGTAAATCCTACCATAGCCTATGGAGTTAGCACAGAAATCGCAAATTTAATGCAATTTCCGAATAGTAAAGTATAAAATACGGCTAGCATGATCAAGAACACATGATACTAAACGGCACAATGCACTATAATTTACTTTACTGTTAGAAATAATGATTTGTTGGCTTTAAGTCCAGTATAGTTTCCCCTTCTAAATTGAAGTCAGCACCCGGGGAAAACTGAGAAACGGAAGTAGGTGGGCGGGCCGTGAATTAGGCTAATTACAGGTCCTTCCAACCTTCCCTGTGGTACCCTTAGGCTTCACACACACTTTCACTGACACACTCTTCCCATTCGTTTACATGTATGGTGATCATTGTTATTTGCATTTTAAATGTATCTACACAGCGCTAATCTACACATCTTTAGGTGTGTGATTTTCCCCAGTGTTTGTTTAACAAAAGGCCTTAATCAGCCATTCCCTGCTAAAGGGTGGAAGGGGGGAGGAGGTGATAAACATGACACTCTTCTACAGAAACCATCAGCCTGAGACAGTCTGCATAATGTGCACATTATGATTTGTACTTTGCCAATAGTACCAAGAGCATTCTAAAATATACTGTATAGGTCCATACAGTTAGGATACTATACTGATGAAAAGGACTATAATAATGTATATGTATATGTCCATACAATTATAACAATGCTAAGTAGTGAGTTGAGTAATAATTGTGTGAATTCACTTGTTGTGAATCTGTTATGTAAGAAAACCATTTTCCATTATGCTTCTGTTCCAGACATTTGAACAATAAGAAGGGTGGCATGGGAGGTCATATATGTATCGTCATAACGTCCAAAAACAAATCTGTTTAAAGTTCTTATTCACACCCCTACTTGTTCCATGTTGTTTGAATATATAGTTTAGTTTTTATTCACATACATCTACATGTTGCATGTTGTTAAATACAACTTTAGTTTTTATTCATGTACCAATAGTCCAATACATGTTTCAAGTTGTGAAAATAAATGGTTTCTATTCACACATCACTACATGTTTCATTTTGGTTTTAAGTATAACGTTAGTTTTTGCCAGACCCATGAAATGGGTAGGCCTACATAAGCAAATGTCGGTCTGTCCCTTTTCTATATAAAGGGTATATATGATGATGACATGATGATGACATGCCTACAAAAGGCATGATGTCATAAATGATGATGACAGACAGGGGGTCTGGCACAACCAGGTTGACCTGGTCTAGTTATTCACAACCACATGTTTCATGTTCTCTTTTTTCCTCATGATGACATCATGATGACATCACACATTGTATACTTTACAATACAAACCCCAAAATCAATCCTCCAGTTCTGGGCAACACAGAAGGGGGGGACTTTTTTCTATTTCCACACAACTCCTCTAAGGTATATTAATGACATATTTCAATATTGAAAATGGGTGGTCTTCCCCTTTAAATATAAACTTTAGTTTTGTTATTCACAGGTGTGTTGATGGCCTGTCTCTCAATGAGGCTGGCTTTTGTTCTGGGTCTTCTGGCCTTTCACATTGAAATGGCCCAATGAGTGTTTTCTAAACTGGAGGAGAGGTGTGGGGGGTGGGAGGAGGTGGGAGGAGATGTTTCTCCTCTCCAAGGACAAATGGAGCTGCTGCTCAGAGTCAGAGCACCACAGACAGGAGTCAGGACACAACACACACACACCATGGAGTGACCACCACCAACAAAGCAACGATCATTTCACTTCAACTATCAGACTGCTTTTTCAAAGTGACCTTCTGTTCTGTTGTGAGGAAACATTCAAGACAAAGTTACAGGTAAGGATCTATGCCTTCTGCTCTCTTGCACAATCCTAATTTAGGATAAACATATAGTTGTTTGTCTACCTGTACTTTAACTTGACTATGATTGATTGATTGAATACTTTATATTCAGAAATGTAATAAGCTTAAAGGATATCAATAGAAATGTCCTGGGGACTTGTTTCCATTGTGAATTTGTTTCACAAGGCCTTGAGAGAATTATGCAAGTAATCTGTACTTGATTACATCCAGTATAAATTATCGTATGTATTAGTTGTTTTTAACAGTCTCTGGGTTGTGAGAGAGGGAGAGTTGGTTGAATAAAACAGTTTTGTTTATGTAAGCATTCAGAGTGGGGTCTCAAGACCAAATGTTTGGTTGCATCATGGGAATTATTTCATCCCTCCTGAGTGCTGAGTGTGCTTTGTGTGCAGGTACTCAGCAGATGACTCATTTCATGTTCAAGTTGTGTGCAAAGCCCATTTAGACAATGTAGAACATAAAAAATCCAGACTCAGGATTAGATTAGATTAGATTAGATTAGATTCCTCACAGTGATCCCCTCAAACTGAACGTTATTGTCTCTAAATGTAGAAGCATAAATGACTCATGCTGCCTTTACATGTGATTTGGAGGCCATTGTTGATGTTCCCCTCATTATATTCTCATTATATTATACAGTATGTGTACATGTATCTTAATCCTGTGTGTGTGTCTGTGTTCTTTGCAACAGGTCTGTGGTGGCGTGCCAAAGCTCCGCCCCCTGCCAGACTAATCTGAGGAACTTCCAGTGAGGAGGACAGACTGTTTTCCCACAGAGGGAATACTGACCAGACCACTTGGAACCTGCTGCTGACTGAACTTTAACAACAACCACCATTCACAGTGAAAGTAAACCACAGGGAAAATTCAAGAGGAGGAAGTGTGTGGTAACACTTCCTGACATTGCCTTCCTTGTAGCTTCACTCAGAGACTAAATGGCTTCCACATCGTCTCTTCCAGTAGAGGATTTTTCCTGTCCTGTGTGTCATGATATCTTCAAAGACCCTGTTCTTCTGTCATGTAGCCACAGCTTCTG
This sequence comes from Nannobrachium achirus, assembly GCF_963921795.1. NCBI lineage: Eukaryota > Metazoa > Chordata > Actinopteri > Myctophiformes > Myctophidae > Nannobrachium > Nannobrachium achirus. Next base: position 23,204,392 of record NC_137823.1, on the reverse strand, counting down.
CAATGCTTGTCTGCAGCAATGGTGGAGACAGAAGGGAATAAAGCAATGTCCAGTTTGTAAGGAAATACATTCAACAGATCATCCACTCCGTAACCTGGCTCTGAAGAACCTGTGTGAGTCCTTCACACAGGTGAGACAGGGAGCTTCAAAACGTAAGAGAACTTGTGCAGGATCTGAGGATCTCTGCAGGCTGCATGCTGAGAAACTCAAACGGTTCTGTCTGGAATGTCAACAGCCAGTGTGTGATGTGTGTCGAGATTCTAAGAAACACACCAACCACAGTTTCAGACTCATCGGCAAAGCTGCTCTGGTTCACAAGGAGGAAGTCAAGAAATTACTGAAGCCTTTACAGGAAAAACTGGAGGTGTTTTATTGTGTTAAAACAGAAAGTGACCAAACAGCAGAACTCCTTAAGGTCCAGGCTCGGCGCACAGAGACACAGATTAAGGAACAGTTTAAGAAGATGCATCAGTTTCTACAAGAGGAAGAGGAGGCCAGCATCACTGCACTGAGGGAGGAAGAGCAGCAGAAGAGTCAGATGATGAAGGAGAAGAGTGAGGGTCTGGACAGAGACATATTAAGCCTTTCATACAACATCAGAGCCATAGAGGTTGAGCTGAGAGCTGAACACGTCTCATTCCTGCAGAACTACAAGACCACAATGGAGAGAGTCCAGCTCACACTGCAGGACCCTCAGCTGGTCTCGGGAGCACTGATAGACGTGACCAAACACCTGGGAAACCTAACCTTCAGAGTCTGGAACAAGATGAAGGACATTGTCTCCTACACTCCTGTCATTCTGGACCCCAACACTGCCCATCCACAATACACCCTGTCTGATGATCTGACCACTGTGAGAGCTGTGGGAATGAATATGGAAGGGAGACGGAGAAGGTCAACAATGGAGCATGAGGTTAGATGAAGGTGAATACACATGTGTATGTGACTATTCAGACCATTCAGAAGACTTATCAGAGGAGCTATATGAAGATGAATACATACCTGGCACCAGACTATTGTCTGCCACTGATCTCTCACTGAAGCAGAAACCTCAGAGGATCCGAGTCGAGTTGGACTGGGATGAAGGAACGCTGTCATTCTCTGATCCTGATACTAACACACACATACACACCTTCACACACACTTTCACTGACACACTCTTTCCATACATTCATGCTGGTCTTGTTGTCCCTCTGAAGATGTTACCTGGGAAGATCAGTGTAACTGTGGAATAATGCAGTTAGTCAAGATGATGATAAGACATTGAGATTCTTTAAGGGAGCAAATTACTCAGTTTTCTAGAATATTATCTTATCTTACTACTATAATTCAAGAAGGGTCCTCCAATTCGTTTTGCCAGGATGGCATGCTATGATGATAAGAAATTGAATGCCTTCCTTTAAGGGGGAACCTTTGTAGTTAACACGTGTTTCGTAAAGCAGTGCTTCTGAAATGTTTTCATGTCAAGGACCCCCAAGTTGATACGTATTTGGCCGCAGACCCCCATCTGAAAATAGTTTTTGCCAGGGACCCCTTAAACATTTTTTCAAAATATTTTGTATGTATATTTTTTCAATAATTTGATTAAACCATGTGAACTTTGAATTCTTGTCTGGTCGTTTATGTGTTGTACTGTGTGTTGTACTGTGTGAGTATTGTAAGCTATTATATCTTCATGAGTCAAATTAATGTTGTCCCCCTGTTTATTTATTTTCATTATTTACCAAGGGTAGTAGGCCTAGCTGCACAAGTGCTCCTTTCCAGCAATCACACACATAAACACACAATGATTGATGTCACTAACATCATATTATTATGATCAAACTAAGACATTTTGTGCTTATGCAGGACATTTAACTTTGATCAATAGCCCACATTTTGTTACAAATATAGTAATTTGTAATTCCAGTATATTCTGTATTCAGATAGGACTTATTCCTTTTCTTATTCAATTCTGCCTATAGTGACCGTGACTAAATGTAGCGACATATCAGAAAACACAATATCTGAATATGTCCTGTTGCTATAATGTTAAAGTTCACTTTTAAAGAGTTGACAGTCATGTAATTTCTATATCGTAGAGATAACTTTTAATTGTCTTAAGATGAAAGGCAGAGTGACTAGACTAGTGATGACGTGACCAAGAGAAAATCCTACAACCCTATGATATCCATCCATGTTGATTATGAACTCAGAGCTGTAAGTCTTAGTCATAGATTTATGATTCAAGTAAAACTCATGTGGATGCAATATTAACAATTCTATGATCCACATACTTTAGTGGCACACGGATGGACATCAGCTCATTTCAAATGTTAATGTTCTGATATGACTTTTGGAGACTCAGTTGATTTAATAGTATTTAAACAGCACACATGTTTTAGTGTGGATATTCTTCATGTAACTTGAAGTTCTCAGCAGCCATGATTTTTGAATTATTGTTATTGCTGCTTTCAACATTTTTATCTAGTTGACCTTCCTTTCTTCCTTCCTTCACTGAATAGCAAACAGTAAGGATGGTTTTCCCTACACGTCCACTAGATGTCACTATTGACTCTATTATTAGCCTAGAACGCTGTTGTACGTGAACAATGTGAGAGAGAGAGAGAGAGAGAGAGAGAGAGAGAGAGAGAGAGAGAGAGAGAGAGAGAGAGAGAGAGAGAGAGAGAGAGAGAGAGAGAAACAAACAACCAATGATCTTTTAAAGTGGTTGCCCAGGGTTTCCCCCAGAACTTTGAGAACCACTGGTGAAAGGATATTTGTCCTTCTGTTTTCACTTGCCAGCTTAGGTGTGATGTGAGCACACACATTACCAGTTACACTGAACTGTACTGTGTACATGAAACTCTACCTATGCAAACTTCTAATAGTCTTCAATCAATCAATCAATCAATCAATCAATCAATCAATCAATCAATCAATCAATCAATCAATCAATCAATCAATCAATCAATCAACCAACCAACCAATCAATCAATCAATCAATCAAAATATCAAATAATCAATCAATCAATTTGAATCAATCAAACAGAGAGCTGCAGTTCTCCACTAGGCGAGTTCCACCAGTGACCACCTGGTGGCAGTAGTGATCCACACACCACACACCACACACTTCCATTCCATTCAGTGTTTTTAAATTAGACTTGTTGCTGTGTGGACCCCCTGCCCCACCCAATCAAGTGTGGGTGTGTGTTATGATACAGAAATAGTCCCCTGGCTCCTGCTGATGACTCACAGGCCAGTGGGGAACACGCAAACCATGATGCATGTCTGAAATCGATGCAAGCTTGTAGATCTATATTTGGTGAGCGACATCGTCGTACGACAGATTAGGGCTAGACCTATTGCCTATACAGCAATGGTTCTCAAACCTTTTCATGTCAAGGACCCCCAAATTGACACTTATTAGCCGGCGGACACCCATTTGAAAATAAATATGCCAGGGACCCCCGTAAGTGAAGATTTGTACGGCTCCAGCAGTGATTCTGAATCATTAATTTCAAGGGCACCCAGTTTGAGATGCATTATGGCTAGACCCCCCATTTAATGGTCTTTCTATCTTTGAGACCCCACTTTATATTATGAAATCAATGTAAATTTAACAGGTCCATTTGGTTGGTCCATTTGTACAGAATCATAAGGGTCCATTTGGTATTTTGGTTCCTAACAATCATTTCGCTGGGGACCCCCTGGAACTCCCTCAAGGACCCCTGGGACCCACTTTGTCGGGTGTAATCCTTGTATCTCCATATTTCAATGCCTTTCTTCGTGTAACAGTACATGTCTCACAAAAGTAGTTTGTGTGTCTGTGTGTGTCTATATATTGAACCAATGAAAGGTATTAACAGGAGCTTCTTTTTCCCATTTCCTAAAAAGTAACACTTTTGGACATACAAGGTTTCCACCAGACAGTGTGTGGACAGTGGCAATGAGGCTCTTCAGAGCAGGGGGGGGGGGGGGGGGGGGGGGTGAAGTGTGTGAAGTGTATTCATAAAGGCTTCCCACATGGGCAGAGATAAGCATGTGGGCAGCTGGGACGACTGACTGACTGTCAGTCAGTTTTCTCATGAACTGTTTGTTTTTGGTTCAAAGTATTCCCTCAGAAAAAAGGGAAAAAAAAGTCTGTACACACACACTGGCGAATTTGATTTCTGGGACAGCAAAGATAGCTATTTGGTTAACTCTAAAAAAACAAAACAGGGAACTGGGGACGCAGTGGGAAGTGGGGACAAAAATCCTAAGGAAGTGATTTCTTTTTGTAATTCGCTCTGAATTACAAAAATAAATCACTTACGTTGAAAGACTTCACTTTTTTTTAAACAGGAAAGGCATAATTCTCCCTCCTGCACAGAACACAGCACATCTCCCTGAGCCCAGAAGAAGATTGTCCACTATTTTATAACCGGCAAACGGGCCGCTCTCCATTCAGACATGTTGCCATTCAGACATTGACTTCTAATTTTCTGAGTGGCAGCACTTCCATAGAGGTTGACAGCCTTTATAACCTATTGCGGTGTGTAAAATATCCTATAGAAAAAGGTAAAATAAATGTTATCGAAAAAGTTATCGTATCGATTCCCAGGTATCGAAAAAGGTATCGTATCGATTCAAAGGTGAACGATACCCATCCCTAGTTTTGACTGATATTTTGTCATACAGTTATACAATCACTTTGAAAACAACTGATTCAAGTTTCTACTTGACAACACCTTCAGCAAACAAGTAAATAAGAATAATGACAATTAACCTTTTATTTGATTTAATACATGCAACATCACTCGCACACACTAGCACGCACCACACTACCCATTATACTGATCTTCACACCTCATTGTTATTTTTAGTTGGCTTGTTTAATTAATGAACATAACATCTTTGCCTTTCAACAGCCTGTCTTTTGTAGTGCTCCTGTTAACAAACCTTTAAACCAGGGGTAGGCAACCTTAGGCAAGGGTGCCAACATTGGCACAGTGAAGGGTGATCACTGGCACACTGGCAGAAGTGTGAGAGAGAGGATTTTTATTTTTAAGTCAATTAAATGAAGTTACAGCAAATTACATCCTGCACACTATTCTACATTAATTAAAATTATGAACTTTGACTGGGGAGGGAGTCGGGGAGATAGGTCTGAGTCGCTCTGAGTCTAATGATCATTATAACAATGTCCTTACAATCAAAATATGTCCACATTTTGATGGGGTGTCATTAAAATGTATGTTGACATGGCACACTGACTGTCTAGAAAATAAAAACATGGCACTTCATTTCAAAAAGGTTGCTGACCCCTGCTTTAAACAGAGAACGGCACAAGAGATAAAAGAGAAATCCTCTTTGGAATGGAGCACAAGTGCAGCAGTAGTTATTAGTAATGCAGTAACAATTATGTAAGCCTAAACATGTGAGCAAGTGATAAAAGTTATGAATGCATCATAAACCTGTACAGCAAAACCCTGTGTTCATTTAATTGGTAGTGTAAAAATGTGTGACTCCGTGCAACATGGATGTCATGCAGACACACTTTATTCACCAGTGAGAAAAAAAGATAAATCGCACGCGTAAATAAGTAATTTCAGTATTTAGTTGTGAGAAACAACCTTGCTTGAGACTCCTATGTGACAAAACATGCTGCGTGGAGGCTTCCTGTACCGTACCCAAATAAAAGCCTGAAACTGGACTGGAAAGACACGACAGATCTACAGTCAGATTGACTGATTTCCTGGCTTATTTTGAGAAGCCAAACCGAATCCCGGATCAGAAGTCAGGGAATTCAGCAAATTCACACTCTTGGGAATTTTTGGAATTATTGATTGTACAGAGGGTAAAATTATCGTACAAATACAATAATTATCGTACATCTGGCAACACTAACATCACTGAATTATAGGGGTGCAACAGTCAAATTGTTATATATAGAAAATAATCAATAGTTGACTTTGATCGGTAATCAATTTTGGAGGAACACAATCTGAAATGTTAAATTGTTCCGATATACTGATTCCACCCTGACATGTTCTTCATGAAGAAGAGTGCAAAGATCTGGACGCTTCATGGAGTTACTTCAGCTCAACTTCAATTTTGTCAATTTTACACCATCTCCTCCTCCCCCTCCTAATCCTTCTGATCATCTTAATTCCTCCGCCTCTCTCTCTCAATCTCTCTCTCTCTCCTCCGTTCCCTCCTGCCACAGCTGCTGCCAACACTCATAACTCCTCAATTAATTATGGAAGACCTTGTATATTAACACAGCCATGGCGAGGGGAGATGTTAAATTAAATGGATGCATTTAGGAGTGGATAAGAAGGCAGCCTGCTCGGTGGCCCGCAAGGGCCCTCCATTCATGGCGCATTGTCTCTCTCTCTCTCTCTCTCTCTCTCTCTCTCTCTCTCTCTCTCTCTCTCTCTCTCTCTCTCTCTCCCCCCCCCCCTTGTAGGTGTCTCTCCATCTCTGTCTCCCACCCTCCCTCCCCAGTGATTCGACTGTACGCATCAGAATCTAATCCATCATCCTGTCCATGCGTCACAACGCACGGAGGAGTCTCATTTGCTCTCTAATTGAAGGATGCAAGTGAGGATTATCTTCTGCTAGACATGATGAGCGTCTGTGCTGGAGCAGGAGTATGAGAGGAACGGTGTGGGGGGATTAAACCCACACCACCCACGGAAGATCTCCCAAAGGCACCCCTGTCTGCACCGCGTGTATATAAAAATTCAGGTTGAATCCTTTGCTTCCCTGGAAGAAAATATTTTGAGATGTTTTTCGGATAACTGTTAGGATTTAGAAGACTTTTGTAGAATCGGCCTGTGCTAGTGGTTCTCAAAATGTGTCATGTCAAGGACCCCCAAAATGATATGTATTTGGCCGTGGATCTCAAAATATTTTGTTCCAGGTACCCCTATAGCCTCGTACCCGCCCTCTTCCGGAAACCATTAAGTTGGTTGTTTACTAGGCTACCCAGAAGCAAAGATTTGAGTTAAAAAAATGTGGGTCTTACACACGTCCGCGCACCCAGTAATTATGTGACTTACCCGTGTACTCCATGGTGTTTCATCACTCCAAAACTAGGGAATTATCTGCGAAATGGCGTAGAGCCACACCATGTGGCCAGTAATCAGTGGCCAGTAATCAGTCATCCATGACATCAGTCGCCTATAGCAAAGTTTCAGCTCAATCAGAGCCTGTTTGATGTCCATTATATGAAGTGGTTCAGTGGTTTGCTAGCTCCAGCGAGACAGACACATGCACACACAAACGCACGCACACCACCATGAACATATACTGTAGATGGCTAGCTTCTTGCAGAGGAAGAGTCATTTTAGGAGTTAGGAGAGTCAAATGCTCTGGTTGGACTCAAGGCTAGGAAGAAGGAAGTTGCATTTTGTGTTGACTGTCGAAAACGCACACAGACTGGCTGATTATGTTGAGTGATGATGGTCTGTGTCTTGACCAAATGGAAACAGCAAACTTCAAACTTATAAATTCTTCACCCACCGGTACAAAAGTGTTTCATACGAACAATTGGGATAACTTGATTGAACGATTTTCTATGCATAGATTTCCAACTATGATCTACAGAGTGAGCTTAGATCTGCTACTTTTATACTTATTTTTTGAAAGTTAATAACTTAATTAAATGATGAATCACTTAACATTTCTGAACCTTTTTGAAAATGTTTTTTTCTGTAATGACATGCCCAGGATAGGAACACCTGTGTTTGTTTTTCAAGATCGGCCGGAAAATCGGAGAATCGGAGGAGCAGGAGCGGCGCTGAGTTCCCTGAATCGCACTGTTTTCTTCAAAGGCTGGCTGGCATCTCCCTTAAGGATATGGTAAAAGCACAGTCACCCGTGAGAGACTCGGAATTGAGCCACTGCTCCTTCATGTGGTAAGGAAGTCAGTTAGTTCAGATGCCTCCTGGGCGTCTCCCTAAGGAGATCCTCGGTGCACAGCACACCTCATGGGATGACGCCACAGGCCAGACCAAGGGCCAGATGGGGGGATTAGATCTCTATGCAAGCCTTGAAATGCCGTGGGATCCCCCTGTATACTGCCGGGCGGAAGTGGCTCAGGAGGTAGAGCGGCTGTCTTGGAATCCGAAGGTTCCACGTTTGATATTTTACCCTTGTGGGTAAAATATAAGCAGGTTGCTTACAATGATTGTATGAGGATTCTACTCAGAAAACCAAGATGGTCGAGTGCCAGTCAATTGTTTTGTGAAGTAGGAGTGTGCACTTTTCATGCTCTTTTGAGAAATTTGACGTTCAAGTTTATTTGTCGTATGTATATCTAACTAGACCAGGTCAACCTGGTTGTGCCAGACCCCCTGTCTGTCATCATCATTTATGACATCATGCCTTTTGTAGGCATGTCATCATCATGTCATCATCATATATACCCTTTATATAGAAAACCAGGACAGACAGACCGACATTTGCTTATGTAGGCCTACCCATTTCATGGGTCTGGCAATAATTTGATTATCATGCTGCTGACTAAACCCCAGTTCAGTAATGTGAAATACCACTCTTGCATCTGGAAACACTGGTATAGTGCCTTATTTTAGTGTTCTGATTGCTCTCTTTTATTTTATTTATTGGTGTGATTTTTGTATGTCTTCTTATTGGACCTAGTGTCTGTCAATAAAGATTTGATGATGATGATGATGATGATGATGATGATTGCCTGCTACTCCTGGCTATGTGTCGATATTTCGAACTGAACCCCTAATTGCTCCCGGTGAGCAGATTAGTGCCATGCATGGTTTCCTCTGCCATGTGAATGTGCGTGTGAATGTGAAGTACATCGTAAAGTGCTTTGGAGAAAATAATTTTTTTTAATTCCACGATTTTGTAACCCATTTTTCACCCAGTGCCAATTGCTATCCTGGGCGTTGCTCTCGTTCTGCCAACCTGGGGAGAGCCCCGAACTGAGCTCTTGCTCCCTTCCGTCCATGAGGAGTGATCAGGCCGCTAACCATGATAGATTAATTGAAAACACCCGCTCTTTTTTCTGGTGACTCGTATTACCCTCCTAATACATGAGCGGGCCGTGTATTTTCGATAACCTTTTTCATAAATTTTGTATATTTTTTTGGGAAAATAAAAGAAATTAAATACAATTAAAAGTTATGAGAAATAAATGAAAAAAGTTATCAAAATATGGCCAGCTCGCGTATTAGGAGGGCATCAGGAGTCACCAGGAAAAAAATCAAACCTCGGTTCGAAGTGAAGCGGTGAAGTTGTATTCTATGTGTACTCTAGTACACATAGATCTGTTCCAGATCTATACATTCTGTGTTCTAGATCTATACTTTCTATGTGCAGTGCTTTAGTTCTATACTTTTATGAATTCTGAATGAATGAATGATTTTGTCTGGAGGGCCAACTTGTCATGTGAAGCTTGACCAATCCTCAATTCTGCATGCACGGGACATGTACGGGACATGTACGGGACAGACATTCTCACTCCTTGAGAATCTATGGGAATCCTCAAAAAAACAGGTACGGGCCACTCCTTGGAAGCGGCTTTCACCGCTTCAAAAATAACGGGTGTTTTCAATGAATTTATCATGGTTAAAATGGAGTTACAATGGGTTTGTATAGAAACGGGGCTGACAAAATGAATATTAAATATATAAATACTGAATCAAGCAACTTTAAATCTGTCCAGGGTGGTCACAAAGCCTGATTAGACGATAAAATGACATTTTGAAAGTGAAATATCCCGTATATAGCTTGTTTTTAATTAATCTTGTATCTTGTACCATGGTCAATTCATTCTAAACCCTGCCTTCTATGGTTCTCAAACATTTCCGTGTCAAGGAATGGACACACTTTTCTAGTTTTGCATGGGAATCCATGCAATGTATCCAATATCCCGATCCAATCCCCCTCTATTCATCTCAGTTGTTATGTCACCATGACCCTGACAAGAGCATTTCTAATTAAATAAAAACCTCGTTGGAATTCAAAAGAGATTTGAAGAGACTGCCGAAGAGAATCGCGTGTTAATGTTATGGCTCCTGTAATCATTTCGGATAATATTGACACAAGGCAGGAGGTGTCTCTGTTGTAATTTAGATTTATTTATTTATAAAAAATCTAATTAGCAGAACCTGTGGCTGGGTTGTGGTGGCAGTAGCGAAGCAAGCATGTCCATGGAAGGTCACCCTGCATTCAGCCTGACCAAAAGATATTCTTTTTAAATGGTGATGCATTGACACTCTGTTGCCACTTCCACTTGCAATGGTAGTGGTGATAATATGTGTCCTCTAAGATAAATTCTCAAAACTCATGCAGTATTTTTGAGAAAGAATTCACTAAATTAGAAAGCTACTGAATAAGATGTATTAGAAAGATGTTGAAAGTGCTCTGTTTGGATGCTACTAAATAAGATACTATAATAGAATGCTGCTGAATACACAACATTCAAATGCTAAATACCTTAATACAGTTTGTACAGATCACGCTTGTAGGCCTACAGTAGATCTGCTGTTCTCAAAATGCTTTACAAATTTTGAAAGATTGTAAGAAAAAAAAAATCTAAATTGGCCTTCATGGGTACTTTTACTTTGGTATTGTAAGTTCTTTGATTCCAAGAATTTGAATGACAGGCCTTTTACTTCGTAAAAGATATAGTCAGAACATCTCGAAGGCACAGAACTCTTAAAAAAGTTCTGATAGTGCCCACCCGTCACCGAAGCTCTGAATGACGCCATATTGAAGTAGTCTGTAGCCAGCCGAACTGAACAAACTTTGCCTGCATTGGGCTTAACAGTGAACTTAAAAATAAATGGTAGTATATGGAAATGTGTCGATTATAAGCACTAGGGCTGGGATTCGAGAAAAAATAATCAAATTAATTATTGGCTTTGTAATGAATTAATCAAAATTAATTGCATGTATAATCGCATATAATTATTTGACCTAAGAAGGAATTTTATTTCAATGAAAACACATTTTAGTATGTAGTGAGTTTTTTTAAATCAAAATTTCCCATCCTGGGCCGAGCAAATAAGTGGTCTGATCAGCGGCTTCTCATGCATGGACTGTGGTATGTTGACTGTTGGTGCACCGGTATGATCGGTATACTTGAAACTGTCCAGGGAGAAAGGTTCTATGGCGATAAAAATGCGCTATTTTTGGAGCTGTGTGGAACACAGGCTCCCTATACGTGGCTGTGTGGGTCTGTCTGTGTGTGTGTGTGTGTGTCTGTCTGTGTGTATGTAGCCTGAACTTCCTAAACTTCGGCACGCCACTAGTCCCACAGTTTTGCCACCACACACTCGCGCCATATGTCAAATCGACCGGCTTACTCTGGAATCGTGGGCTATTACTTTTCTAAGAGAAAGGTTCTATAGTTTAATTGATATTAATTTATTAGTGAATTAATTTTCCCCATTGACTTATAATGGGAATCGCAAAAACTCACATTCAATTATTTGTCTCTCGCAAACCATAGGGGCTAGAGTTTCAAGACTTGGAGAGGAGGTTCATAATGATTTCAAGGATTAAATAAAAAATAATTGTGTCATTTGGCCGCATGGTGGCGCCATAACACCCCACTTTACGTTTTGGCCTGTAACTCTTGAACCGTAGGTCGGAAAATTAAAAATATTTTTTCCCTGGATTCCTTGGGCCATGACGCATCTCCCCATATAGGCCACGCCCATTTGCGCCATGATAGATTTTCCGCCATCTTGAATTTTCTCCAAAACACACTTTTTGCTCCTTTTCCTACATATTTTCTTCAAATGTCACAAAAATCGGAACACATGATCCACACACACACACACACACACACACACACACACACACACACACACACACACACACACACACACACAGCTCCACTTCACACGGGTGTGATTTTTTAAAATCGCATACATTTTCTGTAATTAATTAATCAGTTAAAGTTCCAGCCCTAATAAGCACACAGGTTTTTCCTACCGGATCTGAGCAGCTAGAGGCCACGCACAAAGCGGAATTGCCTCTCTCGCCGTTTTAGGCGATAAAGAATACTTATTGACCTCGACGACGTCGCGCCCTGTGCCACGAGAGGCACCACTGAGCGAGCTAAAGTGAGCGAGTTGCCGCGCTGAACGTTGAGCCGACTCGCTCCAGTTGCGTCCTGATAGGGACAAAATAGTAAATAATGTCTTGGCGATAGCGTTTGGCTACTGGCCAATCACAGCGCTTCCTTGCACAAGCTCCTCCCCCTCCTCTCCTCAGATCTTCTTCTGAGGAACTCGGGTGGCGCAGTGCTAAAGTGCCTGCCAATCCCCGCAGAGGTCGTGGGTTCGAGTTCGTCGCTGTGCATACAGCTTTGTCGGATGTCTACACGAACACAATTGACCCGCGTTCGAGGGAGGGAGATAATTGTCATTGCATGTAATCTGTGGCTGTGGCTTCAGATGTGTGTTGCTATATAGGCCTATACAGTATACACATACATTGTTGTATATGTAGCTACCAGCCGTAAAATAACATATTTCTTATATTTTATGTTGTATTTGATCTTCAGTGGTCTGTCAACCTGGGTTGGCCTCACCATTGATTAGAAATGAAAACATTGCTGAAGTGCAACATCCAGCACCAGCCCGGTTCAAAGGAAATCAATTTGCAGACACTCCAGGACTGAAAAACATCACCTCAGAGGACCTCCGAAGCGAGGGGGGGAAAAAAAGAGATGCAAAACATGTTGACCAAAAGGACAGGATGTGACATGAATTTAGGATGAACTGCAAAATGATGACAGCAGCAGCCTACCCCCCCTGAGAGTAAGCCCCAGACAAGGTGAAGATACTTTGTATTTTATCATTTCAGCTGAAGACGTGAGGTTGAAATGCCAGTGTTTTTCAGGATATTGCCTGTGTGTTCGTGTGTGTGTTTGTGTGTGTGCGTGTGTGTGTGTGTGTGTGTGTGTGTGTGTGCGTGCATGCGGTGTTTATTCCATGTCTATGATGTGGTGTTTTGGTGTGTGGTTTGATAAAGAAAAGATTGATGGGCAAAATGTATAAGAACAGCACAGAGAGACAGAGAGACAGAGTGTGCGTGCGTGCGTGCGTGCGTGTGTTCTCCACGGATCGCCACCTTGTCGTGGTGGAGAGCCTTGCGTGTTCCAATGAACCTGAGAGCGATGTAGGGTCACCCATGGCGGTAAGGTCAAGGGGGAGGTTAGAGATGAAGAGCGATCCGAAGAAGACCCCACTGCCTTGTGGGTCTGTGCTAAGGAAGCACACCCCGACAGAAAAGCAAGCTATGTAGGCATGCAGGCTTCAAGGCGGTTTTCTAAAAATCTGGATTTCCGGCAGCCTCCTGCAGTTGTGTGGATGTGCCAGTCATCTAGGGTCCCCCTTGCCATTGGAACCACGTCCTCTACAACTAATATAGTGGTGTTGGGATACGCGCATCCCCAATGCCACTTTAAAAACCATAACTGCGCAGGTATCTTCTCCTGCTACAGAGTCTCCGACCTCACAAAGTCTGGCGGTGATGGAGTATCTAGCAACGGGAGCAGGTCTGAATGAGCTGGAAGCTTCTAGTTGGAACTCTGCACGCCAGCAGCACAGGGCAATGGTCGTTAGCAGCTGGGATTGAGTGGCAGCTGTTTCCGGCAGACCCTTGTACGTCTGAGCAGCCCTATTTAGGGACCGCACTGCTCAGTGCTCACCCCAGTAGGGGAACGGCCTAGAAAAGGTGGCCCAAAGATTGTCCACTCAGCACTGTGACTGAACAGGAAACCGCACCTGGAAGGCCATTCCACTATGCGGTCGAAAAACTAAAAATATACCATTGAGAATTGCAGCATGGAACATAAGGACACTCCTGGATCTCAGCCATGGTACTGACAGACCTCAGCGCAGAACAGTACTCATTGCCAGCGAGCTGAAGCGATACAATGTGGATGTGGCGGCACTCAGTGAGACCAGGCTTCTTGAGGAGGGTTCACTCAGTGAAATTGGAGAGGGATACACATTCTTTTGGAAAGGATACCCCCACGGAGGACAACATCTTCATGGAGTTGGTTTTGCAGTTAAGAACAGCCTCTTACCCAAACGCACAGAAACACCAGTTGGCATTAATGAACGACTAAGGACCCTTGGCATACCCCTCGCAAAATGTCGGCACATTTCCTTGATAAGTGCCTATGCACCAACCTTACCATCCCATGATGAAGAGAAGGGTCGCTTCTATCAGGCACTCGAGTTACTAGGGCCCAAGGTGGAGGGCTTAATTATTTTACAGCCATCCATCACGGCCACGGTGACCTCAGGTGCCAGGGGGTCTCCCCCTCGGTTGGCCTTCTGCCCCTCAAAAAGTGATAGGTAGCCATGGCCTTCTTGGCCACCCATTAAATATCTGCCCTGGACTATAGGTGAGAGGACATGCTGAGCATGTGCTGTTGGAAAACTTGGATCACCCTGGCAGGGACGTGCAGAGAATGTTAAGAGCAGTGGTGTAAAGTAACTAAGTAAGTACATTTACTTACTTACTTACTGTAGCTACTAGATTACTGGAGACTGCACAACACTCATAACCAGTAAGACTCCCTAATCGGGAGATAAGCGACCGTAGGTCACTTATCTCCACAAATAGAGCAAAATTTTGTTTTTCCAAAATCTTCCTGAGCATGTTGATGACATGAGTGTAGACATACTGTGTAGTGATTTTCGTGATTTTAGGGCAAAATCTGAATCGGCCTCATGGTGGCGCTAGAGGGCCATGTGAGAAATGAGGGGTGGGGTCTCCGCGCCGCCAAGGCGGACGAATAGGTACCGGCCCCGGCTCTCCCGGTCGCTCCTAGCCCGAGTTACGGCATTTTATGTGAGCTGCAGTGGCAGGGGGTCCTCCACTGGGGGCGCCACCACTTTTGCATCCGTTCTGGAGCACCAGGAGTGGGTGGTCCCCGGGAATGCCCCGTGAGCAGCCCCGTTGGGGTGGTCATTTGGTAATTTTTGCACATGTGCTCATTTTTTACACTTGGGGGTCCCCGAGGGAGCTGGGGGTCCCTGGAGCTCTGGGGGTCCTTGGAGGTTGTAGTTTGGCAGGTAAGGAGTGTGTGTGCAAAATCTGGCATGGATCGGGGCAACGGTTGCGGAGATATGAGCAGGGCAAAAGTGTGACGTGTGACGTGTGTGACGGACGGACGGACGGACGGACGGACACCTCGAGCAGCTTTCTGTAGTAAGTGCGACCTACGGTCGCAATAAAAAGAAAAGAAAAGAAAAGAAAAGAAAAGAAAAGAAAAGAAAAGAAAATTCCAAATAAGAAATATACCTCACATATATGTTTTTTTTTTCTCGAGAGAGAGGTTTCTTTCTTTTTTACAGTAGCTACTGTACACTAGCCTACTCTGGAGTTAATTATGAGAAAACGACGTTCCACCTGCCCACAGCGCACCATCTTCACGCTGTGAATTTTGCCACCGGGGAGATCGGAGTTAGAACCATCCCCTCATACACTACACCAGCCAGCCTTCATCCATAAATGCCTTTTATTCATTCTTCAACTGCATTCAGATTATGCCATCTTTGTTAACCTGAGAGTCCTGGAATAATGGGTTGTCGGACAACCGGAGTTAATCTGAATAATTATTTCAATTCACATTCATCTTCTATGTATAGTGGAGAGTGCAGATGATTGAAAGTGAAGATAATATTGAAGTTTTTTCTTCAACTTTTTTCCAAAGAGAGGCACAGCATGCATACGGTAGACTTCGACAAGAGTTATGAAGATGATTTCTGTGACTTTGATAGTGTTAAGCTGGAGCCATCTGTGCCATTCATTTCAAATCCTTTCATGCAAGTGGACAAGACGTTGCTGAGCAACACAGTGCACCATTCAACGTGAATGCTGATGAGGTGGAGATGGAAATGTTCACGTTGCAAAGTGACATTCAGCGTACATTCACTTAAATCATAGGAGGTCCACGACGTGCCAACGCGTCAAACTATTTGATGTCTCCTGGTGCCCACGCATCGTACAGTAAACTATGTTAATCTGTAGCTACTGTACGAGGCAACCGCAGTGAAGAGAAACACTCCAATTCCCAAATGCAACGGGGTATAACGTGACCGGGAAATCCGGCTCACTCGTTGACTGTAGTGTTATGCTGCTGCACAAAAGTGCATTTATCTCCTAATCTTTTTAAATCACGTTCATGTTTAAAACGCGGCATTCTCTATAGTATCTCTACCGGCCGTTACAAAAACAATGATGCCCGTGATTGTATTTTTCTGTTCCGAGTTAAATAAAATACTATCGTGAAAAGATCCCAGATATACTTAGATTACATTTACTCTGATTACTTTTTCACTGGAGCTTCAAAACAAGGTAAAATGGGTTTCCATGGCAACCGTCGATTAAATCTTGAATAATCCTGGGTACCTGTTGTGTTAAAGGAATAGTTCACCCAAGACATTACTTTATTTCAGTGTCTTTGACTCACTGAGAGTTTTAGTTTGTAAAACACTCCTTAATAGTGAAGAGTCCAAAAAGTAAGGGGAAAAAATAAACTTGGTGAATGTAATTAATCAGAGACTTCCAATTAACTGTTCTGCTGCCATTGACAGCGCTCACCGTCATTAAAACCGGTTACTACACGACGCCATTGACAGCGCTCACCGTCAATCTTACTGTATTTACAGTAAATGTATTAATACTTACTGTATGTAGCTCCGGTCGCGGCCGCATCGGTAATGTCCGCGATTTGTTTAAAACGCACGTTGGGCGTGCACGCGAAGTGAAGCTCCTCCATGTTAAGTCAATGGAGAGGCCCATAAAGAGACTTCATTTACTCCAAATAAGACTTTATATCCCATAGCACGGCTCCAAACAACAACAACAAGACAAGCCTTGCGGCCGCCATGACACACTGTCACATGACACAAGTCATGTGACTAGATGACGTAATCGTTAATGTCATTCAGCAGTCCGTGTGTGTACACACATTCCAGGCATGCCTTACACAATAACAGCGTGTGCTAATGGGGGGATCTGCGTGGCGTCAACGAAAAGTTAACCCTTCATACCCTGCAGCACTAATTGTGTTAACAACAGCAAGATGATATCCAATCCAATCAAACTTTATTTATTGAGCACGTTTCTCCTGCACGACTCCTACGCCTCCATTTCTCCTGCTTTGTGGGGATTACACCCTTTTTTGCGTGGCAAATAACCCATGTGTCAACAGCCTCATTAATGTCATTTTTTGTATAAGTAAGCCATGTGTCAATGGCCCCATTAATTCCCTTTTTAGATGCAAATCACCATGGCAGTATGTATTTGATTGTTTTCTTTGTTGAAAGGTGTGAGTCATAAACTGCGTTTTCATAAAGCCTTTTCGAAAATAGGAAGCAAATTTTCAGAAAGTCGGAAAAAAGCACATTTTGGCTGTTTCCATCCACTGATAAAAGGCGATTCTTTGGAGATCATGAAATAAGCAGTCGTGGTGCTATTTTTCCAGTCAAGTGGGACACATTATTGAACATGCATTTTAATTTTTATTGGGCTTCAAGTCCTCTGGCTGTCCAGACTCCAGGCTGTCTTTCAATATTTGTGAAAGACATGAAGTTGCATGTTGAATGGGTCGGCTCGTTGCAGACTGTTGTGAGCTTGGACTTGGAGGTCTGCTGTTCTTGGCCGTTCTGTGTGGAGAATAAGGACGAATGGTTTTGAGGACAACTGCTTTGAACATAAGCGGAGGCTGGGGCGGCCGGTGTTGGTACAAGAGGTGGCTGCCTCCTCCCCCCAGCACACCTTCCCACGATAAATAAAGTAAATGTGCACATTTTCTTCCTCTCTGCTTTGTTTATTACTACCCAGGCGATGTTGAAGTGGGCATCTCCAGATTTGGGCAAGTCATATTAATGACGTCATGCTTGTGTCATCTTCAGATTACATTAGTTTAATATCTTTAACATTATTATTTTTTTATTGGGCGGGAGAGCTAACCCCATACCCTAATACGGAGAGTGCATGCCCAAGAGACTCCTTTCACATGGTGCCCGCAGCGGGACGAACACGCCTGTTGCTCGGGGCGCCATGGCGGCGACCACGGGCGAGAGCTGGAGCTGGTTTCCCGCTTTAGCGCTCGGCGTCACCCTTCTGAAATGCCTCTTCGTTAACGCATATCACTCGACAGACTTTGAGGTCCACAGGAACTGGCTCGCCATCACACACAGCCTCCCGCTGTCCAGGTGGTACTACGAGGACACGTCGGAGTGGACCCTGGACTACCCACCGCTGTTTGCGTGGTTCGAGTGCGCGCTGTCCCAGCTGGCTCGGTACGTCGACGGCGACATGCTGTCCGTGGACAGGCTGGAGTACCGCAGTCCCGCTGCCGTCCTCTTCCACAGGCTTTCGGTCGTCTGCGCCGACCTCCTCTTCGTCTACGCCGTCAGAGAGTGTTGCAGGAGCGTTAAGGAGGAGCGCGTCTCAGAGGAGCTCCTGTCCAGACCCCCCTTCGTCCTGGCCGTTCTGCTGCTGTGGAACGCCGGTCTCCTGCTGCTGGACCACGTTCACTTTCAGTACAACGGGTTCTTGTCCGGCTTCCTCCTGCTGTCGCTGGCCAGACATTCGCAGTCGCGTCACCTGGAGGGCGCGCTGCTGTTCGCCGTGCTGCTGAACCTCAAACACATCTACCTGTACGTGAGCCCCGCCTACGGGATCTACCTGCTGCGGTGTTACTGTTTCACCGGCAGTGCGGATGGCCATGCAAAGTGGAAGAGCTTCAGCCCTCTCCGTCTCGTTGCCCTGGCGGCGATCGTCCTCTCGGTCACCGCCGTGTCCTTCGGCCCCTTCGTAGCCATGGGCCAGATGCCCCAGGTGCTGTCCCGGCTGTTCCCCTTCAAGAGAGGCCTGTGCCACACATACTGGGCCCCGAACGTCTGGGCCCTGTACAACACGTTGGATAAAGTTCTGGTCAGTGTGGGCGCGCGTCTGAATCTCCTGGACGCCACCGCTCTTCCCAAGGCGTCCATGACCGGAGGACTGGTGCAGGAGTCTCATCACTCCATTCTACCCTCCGTCTCTCCCTCCGTCACGCTCGTCTGCACGCTTCTGTCCATTCTGCCGGCCGTGCTGAGGACCTGGCTGAAGCCAGGCGCCGTCGCCGGGAGAGACTTTGTGCATTGCATGGTCGTCTGCGCCCTGGGGTCCTTCATGTTCGGCTGGCACGTGCACGAAAAGGCCATCCTCATCGCTGTGCTGCCGCTGAGCATCCTTGCGGTGGAGAGCAGAGAGGATGCTGGGACATTCTTGCTGTTGGCGACTACAGGAAATTATTCGCTCTCACCGCTCATTTTTACTCCGGCGGAGCTGCCGATCAAATTGCTGCTGATGTCGATGTTCACTGTGTACTCTGTCACTGCGCTGACACGCCTGTACGCAGACCAGGGGCCGGTGCTCCGCCCCCTGGAATATGTCTACCTGTTGGGTCTGTTTGCTGTGGAGATCCTGCGTGAGATTGTCTATCCCCTGTCACCGTGGCAGCAGACGCTGCCGTTCGCCCCTCTGCTGGTTACATCGGTGTACTGCAGCCTGGGGATCACATACAGCTTTGTGAGACTTAACCTGCTGTATACCTCCTACAGTGCAGGGACAGAGAGTGACGAAACACCCGTCCTCAGGCCTACCAAGACCTGATCTGCCAAAGAACTTAAGTGGAAAGGAAAGACCATTCAAAGGGGAGATACCACAAAGGCCAGTATTCCATTAAGATGGGCATGGTTGATGATCTGAGCCATTGAGTCTGAGAGTGAGTGCCTGTGAGTCTGTTTTGAACATTCTTTACAATGATGACTTGTCCAAGACGAGCATGCCAGGTTGAAAGTGGTTACATTTTGGATCTGAAAGGTCAAAGTTAAAGGCAAGGTAATCACACCTAGTGTGAAGTGAGTGGTGCTATTTACGAGTTAATTTCATACCGTGAAGCTTGGCCAATGTGAACAGAGAAGACATCAAAAACAAATGAACACAATGCAACACTAAACAATGACCCGACAAGGAGTGGCTGAGGAACAGGAAGGTGATTAGTGATTACACATGAGATACAGCTGGGGGAGACATGAACATCGAACTATAGACCTGTCAAGGTGACAACTTGCACCTTGTATCAGGTCGCACTTGTTTGACGTCACAGAGAACGTTGCTCTCGGAGTGGCTGGGCCTTTAGCCAATGAGGGAGAAGCAAGATATGGCCACATACATACATACCCACAGACAGAGCTCATCACCCTACTTGTGCACTCTGCTGGCGCAATTAACTAGACATACTGTAATACATTATAGAAATCCAAGACAGAGACAAGACATTTTAATCATGTATGACCTTTTCTATTCTCTTTTTCTTATTTATTTTCTACTGTTTTTGAAATATATGTTGTATTTGCATGTTCATTAATATGCATTGTCCCGTCAAAATAAACAAATAAATAAATAAACATGAAATGACTTTGACAGTACTGCCATAGATACTGAACATTATGTAATATAGTAGTTTATCCTGATTAAATCAAGGTCAGATCTTTCTGAATAACAGGAATACATCTGCCTCAATCATAAAAGCCAATAATATTTTGAAATAGCCGTTCTACAAGCCCACAACAGACGGAATGTTTGTCTATTACGGCATGCCCAGAATTGGGTTCAAATGATTAAAGGTTAGAGTAACAGTAAGAATAATCACACCCAGTGTGATTATTCCCACTGTTACCTAATCAAGTCACCTAATTTGCAGCAAATTACATCCTGCACACAATTCCACATTCATTAAAGCTATGAACTCTGGGGAGGGAGTCGGGGAGATAGGTGGGTTATTGCTCTGAGTCTAATGATTGTTATAACAATGTCCTGCCAATCAAAATGTGTTTTGATGGCACGTCATTAAAATTCATGTTGACATGGCACACTGACTTTTTTATCTAGAAAATAAAACCATGGCACTTCATTTCAAAAAGGTTGCAGCCCCTGCTATAGAGCATAATAGGCACCAAGACACCAAAATGCATTTGTGTCTTCAGTTAAACCAGGGGTTGTCAAACTGGCGGCTCGCAAAGGTGTCCAGTATTGATTTGAGGAAGGAAAGGATGTATTTTTTTATTTTATTTTTTACAGCTGGTCTCGGTCCATTCTCAGGCTCTCGCTGCTCTCTCTCTCTATACCACTGTCTAGCAAGGACAGGGACGTGCTGGTCATTGGGAAATGCGGGACAACTCCCGAACAGCCGGTTCATTCCCGGCCGGTCCAGGCCGGCCATTAGGAAAAAATTTAACTGTTTGCACAAAAGTAGTGCAAACAGCAGATCTACAAGCACACAACGCCTCGCGGTGCGAGGCGTTGTGTGCTTATAGATCGGCTGTTTTCAGTAGTTTAAATAATTTTTAAAATGATAAATACTTAACAAACGGTTTTGGACATACATAAGGTTCCCACCCGACAACGATGAAATATAACTCATGTAATTGGCCCACTGGCTTGTCACTTTGTCCCAAATCTTTGAGTAGCAGCAGCGCTATAGAGAGAGATCTCTCTCTATAGCGTGCAATGAGGGCCTCTCCAACTCGTTTTCCCGGGCTGAATCAGGGGCCCAGCATGTCCCTGAGCAAGGACCCAAGGAGCTTTTGTTGTGTTATTCTGCGGTAAATTTGACGGTAGTTAACACGCCTCCACTCAAACGCCCCCAGTCTGTCCCAGAGAGATTTCTGCTCTTCAGTTGTTTTGTGTGTAGCATGCAGTCGTGGGAATAATGTATTACAACTGAACATGGACAGATTATGTCATGGTTGGAAAGTGTGTTTGTTTTAAACTCTAAAAATGTTTCAGAAGAGAAATTGAGAAAATCCCTATTTCACAAAATCTGGCGCCCCCCACTGTAGTAGCTTTGAGGACCCTATAGGGGCCCCGGACCCCCTGTTAAAGACCCCTGCTCTAGGCCTTTCCGCATTTGAAGGCTTCAGAATATAAGACAATAGGCTTACGAACACATGGGTCTCGCTTCTACCATCTGTCACTCTGAAAATCAATATTTGTACATGATTCGTGTTCAGCTTTGGCATTGATCACATATATCTCTTGAGCCATATGGCTTGGGA
Source organism: Nannobrachium achirus (assembly GCF_963921795.1). NCBI lineage: Eukaryota > Metazoa > Chordata > Actinopteri > Myctophiformes > Myctophidae > Nannobrachium > Nannobrachium achirus. Next base: position 23,182,301 of record NC_137823.1, on the reverse strand, counting down.
ATTAGTGTGTGAGTGGCACATATTGCGCACGTGCTTACATCTATGTCTGTATGATTGTGCATTGAGTACATGCAATTTAGATTAGTCTGTGTGAGTTAGAGAAATAAGCCACCTGCACGTACTGCATACACATTTCGTCACTTTCGGGCAGAAAACTTGTATCTCCAAGTTTTAAATGTGTATGTTTTTTCGTAAAGTAAAGCCCTGCTTCATCATCATACAAGACTGTCACACAAAACTAGTGAAAATAGCCGATATATTTTCACACAGCGCCTCGCGGTGCGAGGCATTGTGTGCTTGCTTGTAGATCGGCCATTTTCACTATTTTAAATCATTTTTTAAAATAATAAATACAACGGTTTTGGACATACAGTACACGGTTTCCACCCAACGACAGCGACATGTAATTAGATTCTGTGTGTGAGTCAGAAGAATAAGCCACCTGCACACTGCAGCACACATTTGTTTAATGCATGTACATCTGTTCCTCTTCCTGTCTGCACTCCATGTCAATACATTCCTGTCCTCCACACATGATGAGTATGAGTGTGTGTGTGTGTGTGTGTGTGTGTGTGTGTGTGTGTGTGTGTGTGTGTGTGTGTGTGTGTGTGTGTGTGTGTGTGTCAGTGTGTGCACTCACAGTCACATGTTATTTACCATGCTGAAGCTGTTTTCCCTCACTCAGCTGCGATGTCAAGACATGAGGCTTTTTTGATTTCATGGCTAGGAGAGAAACATCATCTCCCATTAGTGCAGTCACTATCCTATACTCGTGTTCATGAATGTGTTGTATTGGCATCGACTGTTCGCCACTTCACCTCTATGTATGAGTGAATAAACCACTGTAAAGCGCTTGAGTACTTAGAAAAACGCTATAAAAAATGCAATCCATTATTGTGTACAGACCCAGGATATAGAGTAGGCCCTATGACAACCGAGAAAGCATCTGCTCGCTTTAGATTTTAGCTCTATCTATATGTAGAAACACGTTTTTCAGAAATCTGTAGATACACACGTGTGCATGTGTGTATCTGCATTCATCTACGAGCAAAAAGTGTGTGTGTGTGTGTGTGTGTGTGTGTGTGTGTGTGTGCGTGCGTGCGTGCGTGTGTGTTCGTGCATGCTTGTGCACGCAAATGCACGTGTGTCAATTTGCAGCAGGTGGTTGGATCGCCAAGGTGTTGATGAACAGATAGAACAGTTCTTAAAAATACATCAAATCCGACACTTCTATGATAACTGACAAGAACCTGACACAGGAATCATCACATGCATGTTTCACCATCTTTTACTCAAGTGCCGTAAATTCGCCACAGGTGCGTCACACACTGATCTCTGTAGGCCTATGGCCATATATGTATATGTTATACATATATGTGTGGCGGAGAGAGTCGCAGCCCCAGCCTGAAGCCTCAAAAGTCTAGTATCTGCCCTCGTTCCATAGGGATATCCCTTTGGAGTAATGGTTAAGATATTGGACTTTCACACGGGAGACCCGGGTTCGAATCGGGGTGGGGAGGTTCGGATCACCTCTGTTACATTGGTGCCGTGACCCGGATCCGGGCTTCCCCGTAGGAGGAGGTCAAAGGGGTGTGAGTGTGGCGGAGAGAGTCGCAGCCCCAGCCTGAAGCCTCAAAAGTCTAGTATCTGCCCTCGTTCCATAGGGATATCCCTTTGGAGTAATGGTTTAAGATATTGGACTTTCACGCAGGAGACCCGGGTTCGAAGCGGGGTGGGGAGGTTCGGATCACCCCTGTTACATGGACTTTCACACAGGAGACCCGGGTTCGAAGCGGGGTGGGGAGGTTCGGATCACCTCCGTTACATATGTATGTTCTGTACATAATCATTGTCAACAAACATATCAATCAATCAATATTGAGTCACTATGGACCGACTCTGAAACAAACTGGCTGATGGCCTGACATCTGCAACAAAACAACTGGCTTAAAACCTTCCTATTCTCTCGGGCCTATGGGCAGATAGTTACAGTAGGTTCTATCACTCTCAGGCCTATGGGCAGATAGTCACAGTAGGTTTTAACCCTCTACGGCCCACTGTTGTAATATTACAACGTTTGTATTTTATCCAAAAAAAGGTTTAAATCATTTTATTTTAGCTCCCCCTACCACCTAAACATCACCATTGGATTCTATTGTTTAGTATTACAATGCCATTGGCCACAATATTTACATATAAATACCCCCCACAGGGGCTGACATTCACACCCGCCACACCCGCTGACATTCCAGAGTTTTGACGAACAACATCTCACTTTTTCATGGAAGCTATTCCTCACAAAAACATAAGTAAAATGCCTGTACTATTTTTTTTGGTGATCATTAGAATGTCTAGAACATGTACACATGTTATTATTGTGAAAAATATCCCCCATATGTAAATTAGAGCATGATTTATGATTTATGATTTATGGCTATAAAACCTTACAAAAACATTTTTTTGAAAAAAACATTACATTTTCCTCTTATTAGGGTTCCTACAACACCATCTGATTTTTTTTCAATTTTTTATTTCAAGTATTTCTATATTTGGGCCTTAGAGGGTTAAGGGGTTTTATTTAACCCAAACCTTCTCCATCAAACTTAAGTGCCGTTACAATGACTTCAGGCAGCAAAAATAATACAGGCCATAAATACAAATAGAGAAATGCAAATACAGAATAAATAAACACTCAGGCAAACACTAATAAAACAATGCCCAACAGGTGAACCTGAACTCTCTTCAGGTAAAAGCCCTGTAGTTAATAGTTACACCCCTCGGGGTTGTTATTTGTGCATTGTGTTACTGCACACACCTAACTGGCTCAACTGTCACTGCTGCCTCCATTAAATCCTACCACAGGACACAGCACCAATTAGTAACACATTTTCCAAATACTTCCAAATAAATAGTTCCATTAATAACCCACAGCTAAGAGTAACTTAAACAGTCTAAATGATGTGTTACAATTCAACTCTTGGGGTGACATCTTAATGACATTCTATTAACATTACTCTGAACACAGGAAAACCCCTCTCCTACACAGCACTTGGCACATTCCTATTAATCAAAGGAAGTACCACCAGCAGTGCAGAAGAGACAACTAGTGGCCTAATAGCGATAGGCAACCTCATTCTCTCTAGTCCCGCCTATAGTCCCGGCTGTGATTGGCTGGCGTCGCTTTGTGTGTTATCACATCTTTAACTTGATACATTGATATGTGACCTGTTTAATGTTTCAACATTTGTACACCTTTACACCTGACACACACATTTTAATTATTTATTTGAATCCACAAATTACAATTAATTTACAGGGAAATAAAAATTTGATATTTCATGGACACTTCATGGATATACATAGCACCTTCTTCTCCACACAGACAAACTGCCTATAACTGCTGAAACAGAGCAATATTTTTTTGACAGCTGTTTGGCCTTCCTCTTATAGAGAAACGACACCTATACCCAAGATCTGTTATGATTTCAAGCAACGGTTGGTACTTAGAGTAGAGTGCTTATCTTGGAAAGCTTGTTCCATGTACAGGTCGAAAACACAACCCACCTCCAAAATCAGAACCTCCCTGTGTCTGGGGTCGCACACGCACACACACACACACACACACACACACACACACACACACACACACACACACACACACACACACACACACACACACACACACACACACGTTTGAAATAATCCCTATTAGTTACTCCAGAAAAGGTTGAGTAAAAATTATGTTCATTATATTACCGGTATGTAAATATTACATGACATAAATGTACCGGTATACGAATAAAAATAGCACAGAATGTTAACTAAGACTCAAAATGATTCCTTGACTATTTATTATCATTTTCATTCCATTTCAAATGATGAAATTATTAATCATTTTCGGTGCTCTGAGCGCTTGAGCGGCACAGTTTAAATAAAATACAGTTCATGTTGTTGTTTGGTGCAGAGACACAACGCGGTTCTCCCAATATGAAAAGGGAGAAACAAAACACATTAATTTACTTCAAAAAAATAATAATCATGTTATTTTGTATTTCGTATGTATGTATACAAACTGGTACGATGACACGTGAAATTGTTGATGATTATGATTCGCTGTATGATGTTATTTTTTATGTTGCTAAGCACTTTGTAACTTTGTTTTAAAAGGCGCCATATAAATAAAGTTTTATTGTTATTACTCCCTCTCAAACATTTGTGCATCAGCGTTCAGACGCATCCATCCATCAGCAATAAAGCCTCAACGGGCATCTCAACTAAAAGTCATGTGAAAAGATGTCAAATCAGATTATCGGAAGTTTAGCAGCACAACCACAGTGAGTTCAATGACATTTTCTCTGCACGGTCCCCGGAGAAAAAGATGATCAGAAACATGCTATAGCCAGGGTTTCCTTTACATGGCCATGCCAAGGTAGTGTCGCGTCAAGTTTGATGCATTAACTAAATAAAACTTTGGAGCATGATCCAGTGTGTAGATATGCAACACAGCTTTCCAAACTCCTGAGGGCTGTGCCTCGTGTTCATTTTCTTCTTGAAAATAACTAACATAGGGGTTAGACTGAATGGGATGACAAAGGCAAGGTGACATGTTTGGCACAAAGACATACTGTACATACTCTCTACTGGCAATGCACTTACAGCATAAAAACTACCATCTTGTGTACAGGTACATAGGAAAACCTATTTTAGTTTGCATGGCTTTCCTTCAGACAATGGAGCAGCATAGATAATAACAGCAACAGAATAATGATAGAAAAAATAGTAAAAATCGTAAAACGATTTAAAGAAAATAAAGAGAAAAACATTATGTACAAGTGCATCTAATCTTGGTATATTGTATAACAGCATTTTTACCCACAGTAGCTGCCACCTAACTTTGTTTAAATAACTTCAGTCAATATACCACAGATTACTGTAGGTAGCTGCAATTCAAGCATAATAGTGCAAGAAAAGAACAGATATATCTTTTGCTGCCCATTTTGTAGTGGGCCAAATAATGAAGTCTCATACAATGTTATATATAAACATTGTGCACAAACACAACTTGAATGATTCACAGTTTATTGTACTCCCCAGAGGAAATTTGTTTTCATGGTCTACACATGTACACAACAATTGTGAAGAATAAACAAATTATTTCTTACAAAGCAATCTTTCTCCTTCCCCGATTGTCTTCCCTGTGGCTAAAAGTGAATACAAAAGACACAAGAACCGAAAATGTACCACGGTGGTCAAATGCATGTAGGTAATGTACGTTTTCAACGTTTTTCAGCACAAATAGTTTCCGTAAGAGGCGAGATCAAAAAATATTTTACTAGGGCCTACTACAGTCCTTTTCTAACAGACAGAAGGCAAGTGAGTGACCTTTTTACTTTTGGAAAATAATATTGAAAAAACTGTTAACTGGTTGTGTACCGTCACTTTGAAAGCGTACTAATTTTGTTTGGCTGGTTGGCCGGTATCAATACACTTTTAGACAGACATGTTTGTGCCAGCATGGGTGATTAGCAGCGCCGGCGGGCCGTATACGCAGACTACGCACTCTGCGTAGGGCCCCCGCCGATCAAAAGGCCCCCCACCGCCCCCTCCTCAGCAGAAAAGAACTACTGCTGCATAATCGTTTTCAAACCGAAATCGCAATGCGAAATCTCGCGATTAGCGAATCGCAAAGGCCACGGTTTCTCTGCGAAGTAGACTTCCCAAGCAATATGGAGACGTTTTAATTTTTAAAATCCCTTCATAATTGACTACGCACGATCAAATCAAACTGTGGTGACTTTCTTTGCTTCTGCGCATCTCCACACCGCTGAAAGAGAAAGTGAATGTGATGTTTTGGCACAGTGGCCACTGTGCAGGAGCATGGGAACAGCATGGGAACTAGGGGCGCTGCAGGTGTTCCAGCACCCCTATGGGGAAAATTTCATTTTTTATTTAAATAAGAAAAGAACAAATCAAACATAGCAAAAATAAGTTGCCTGTTGTTGTCGTTTTTTATTTATTCATTTATATATATTATATATATATATATATTTCCATTATAAAATGGATTAAAAAAACGATAAAAAATATTAGGCCTATTATTTTTTTGCGGGCGCTCACTACGCTCGCGCCTGCAGGAAGGCCCAATAGCAGAATCATGCTTAGGGCCCCCATGGGCCCAGAAACGGCTCTGGTGATTAGATTTATTTCTTGATCGCCTCCTGTCTTGATTGTTTAAACGTGACATCATGGGCTGCTATGCACGATAACAGGCTCGACAAGCCCAGAGCTTATTGATACCAGGTCTCAATAAATGTGTTATCGAGTTTGTAATACACATACATATAGGCACATGTTATTAAGGCAGGGTCTAAACACGCACATGCACACTCAATTCAATTCAATTCAATTCAATTCAATTCAATTCAAAGGAGCTTTATTGGCATGAGAAAACATACGTTTACATTGCCAAAGCAAGTGTTACAAATAAAATAAAAACAGTTGAAAATGGGGAACATATGCATTGTGTAAACAGAGATATGTCGCATTGTGACATTTTATATATATACAGGGTATAAAGCTTTTGGAACAAATAGCAGCATTATTTCTTTCTCAAAATGCATTTAAAGGTAGCAGCTCTGTTTCATACTGTATGTGCTGTAGGTCTAGATGTCAATCCATGGTTTGTAGTCCGTAGGGTGGTTGTGTTTCTAGCCTTCTTTTGTCGAAACAGATCACAAATCTTGCTGCTGTGTTCGCACATTGTTGTATTTCTCCCAGTAGGTATGGGAGTTTTTCATCATTTGTCATGTTTTCAAACTCACTTCGGGTGTGTGTAATCTGTGGGAAGTATGTGTCTCTGATGTCTTGGTATAGTGGGCAGGTGGTTAGAAAGTGTATAGCTCTGTTTCTACCACATTTTGTATGCAGTGGGTGCATAGTCTTCCCTCGGTCTGTCTGTACCTAGTCAAGGCTTTCCTGAGTTTTGGGTTGTTTACTGTGCTCAGATATTCTGCTAATGTATATTCTCTTTTTAGTGCCAGATAGCATCCCATTTTGCTTTGGTTTTGGGTCTCCTTCCAGTATGTTAGGTAGCTTTCTTTTTGTTTTCTTATAATCTGGTCCAAAGTGTTTTCCGTTTGGTAGTTGTGCTTCTGTTTGGGCCTTGGGCCAGCTGGCTGAGGGGGCAACCCTGTAGGTTTTCACTGTGGTTGAGGGCTATGTTATGGAGCGTGTCTGGATTGCTTTCTTTTAGGTGATTATAGAATTTACTAGTGCTCTCTTTTTTACTTTTATAATGAGTGTGTATCGTCCTAATTGTTTTCCGTTGGGTGCGTAGTATAGATTTGCAGAGTTCTGCATGCAGTCTCAGTTTGGTGTTTGTCCCATTTTTCAAATTCTTGGTTGCAAAGGGGACACTCACTCTCTCTCTCTCACACACACACACACACACACACACACACACACACACACACACACACACACACACACACACACACACACACACACACACACACACACACACACACACACACACACACATACACACTCTGGTTCCCACTCGGAAGAGGCCAGCCTCTGAAGGTGGTCTATACACCAGGTGATGATTATGTGGTTGGCAGTCTGCTCAAGCTCCCCACACTTGCA